>NC_046661.1:38632585-38639453 GCF_010883055.1 Belonocnema kinseyi | reverse complement strand
TTCTTCGTCCCAAAAATTCTGGGAAGGCTGATTACTACGTTACTACGTTTAATACGTTTATTACGTGGACCCCGAATCGCCGATTGATCGGCGAGTCCCTGAAACTAATAGTCATACCGTAACGAATCTTTAAACGTGATTATCTCGAAATTGTCTTTTCAAAACCTGCTCGTGTTGTAACTTAAAAAGTTATTGGCCGATTAGGCTGAAATTTGTAGGGGTTTCTCTTTATGATACTATCGGAAGGATATACCTAAAAGTTTAAAGATATCGGGTTATTAAATAATTTTCTTAGGGTCAAAACTTTTGAAAAATGGTCGAAAATTTGGACTTTCGATTAAACAGCTGATATAAATTGTAATTTTCTACTTTTTTATTATTTTATAGGTTTATCCTTTCCTTCAACACATAATTAATCGAACAAAAAAAACTTTTTCATATCAGATAAATGGAAAAATTTTGACAGCTGCAGCAGTTTTCGATGCCTCGGAGTAGTTATTTTATTGATTTAAGAAAAATTCATTAAAATTATTGATTGTACCCTTTCTAAAGGTATCTCCCCCTTTAAATCCTGCAGACTCTCTCATTTAGGAGTTGAGATACAATAAATCTATGATTATTTAGACCGCTCGAGACTCAATTCGAGAGTGAATATTCATATATGCAGGGTATATGACCAAAACAAACAAGAATTTTTATTAATGGTCTTCCGCACTGCATTCCGCAGACGTGCATGGGTCAGCATGATATTGTTTTACACCTTTCTTAAGCCATTGCGACACTTTCCTCGCAAATTAGTTATCATATAACTTCTCTTTATGCAGTTCTATCACTTTTTTTTGCACTCGCTACAGGCTGGTCATTTTTATTACTTTAAATCATTGCAGGTGATGTGACTCTTCGATTGCGAAACTTAAACGCGATACTTCCGCGGTTTTCCTTATGACGAACTTTTAATTATATATGAATATATAGGATATATTTGTGTGTGTTTATTTCTAATAAACGTTGTTATCCGTGTGGAAAAATTTCGTGTCAGTCTTGAATCATGCTAATTTCGGTACGGTTTTTCTGAAGCCTGTCTATTCACGCAATACTAGACGGGCGCTACACTGGCGCTGTCTAGTTTTTCCACGTGTTTGATTCTAAGGTTTTTACTTCTAGTCCGAGATTTGGCGCTATATACGAGTTCGTTACGAATTTAAATCATTCAGATTTTAGGCAGTTTTAGATAGAATCACGGTTTGAACTTTTAAAAAATTACAAGAGTGAATTGAAAAAGTAATAATTTTTGAATAAAATATTTATAAAATTACAATACATAATTGCATGAATGCGCAAGTAATAATTAAATGGACACTATTGCATATTTAAGGTGATAGACAATAATTATTGAAGGCAAATGAAATTTTAATATGAGCACTGTATTCTTAAGAACGATTTTTTAAAAGAATGTTTAAAAACATTTTATTTAAATTGAGTTATATAGTAAAGTAATAATAAATTCATAATAAATATTTTCAAACTTTCGTGGAAAGAATATGAGGTTTGATACATTCATACTACGCAATACATTCTTAACTTAAACCTGACGCTCATGTTAACTCACACACATAAACGCTCGCACGTAACGCAGAAATACATAGCTGAGTATATCCTGAAATTACTTACATACTAAATTTAAAATATGATAGCGCTTGGGAGAAAAATGTGACCTTGCTGAGGAGGGTCCATGCGACTCCTATTGAAAAAATATGAATTAACGCGCCCGCTAACTTCGAATGAAGATTTTGAATTAAAAGTAAAATTTTTTATTTTTTACAAGAATGCCAAAGGGTATATTGATATACAGGCAATTTGGTTCAATTTGAAGGGTTGTATATATGGAAGACACTAAAAAAAGTTTGAAGAAAAATGTATCCAGTCACATGAAATATCACACATTTCATATCACATGATGACATATTGTACTTAAAAATAATCTTTCTATCTTGTCTCTTTTCTAAGAAATTGCGTACAAATTTTAAATAAGTTACATGTAAGCTTGTTTTAAGTTTTAAGTTCAATTGTCATATTCTAAAATTTTAAATCTTCTAATAAAGAATTTTCCATTTTTAAGCATATTTTTTAAAAATTCAGTTCTCACTACTTCAAGACTTAAAAATTAAGATCGGTATGAATTGAAAATTTGAGATAAAACAGCGTTTTTGTTGATCAACTCCAATTATAAATAAATTATAAATTTTACAAGACGACTCTGAAACCATTCAAAAAATGTAAGCTTCCAAATGATCCAATTTCAGATTTTATTCAAATACAGTTTCAGGCTCAAATATTTCATTGTCAATCCATAAAAATACAAAATTAATTAATTAGGAAAAAGAAAAATTATTTAATTAGTAGCAATATTTGACTGTGCACAAAAAATGAGCAATTATAACTTAAATGTTTAAAACTGGATATTTTTAAATATAAAGTCTTGGTTTAGCAAAATTCCAAAGAGGTAAAAACTTTCAACGTTACTATTTTAATTGCTTTTACTTTGAAAATCTTTCATTCTCAAGTGACATAATAAAATTTCGATGTATAAATTGCAATTTAAAACTTAGTAGCTAATTTACAAAAAAAATGGCAATTTAGAAAACAAATTTTTGACGAACTGGTGAATTTTAAAATAAATTTTCAGAGGGCCTAATTTCGCAATTTGATCATTTTGAAATTTATTGTTATGTATCCTAATACATTTATAATTTATAAAGAAAAGTCAATACTCGCCACTTTTGTAGTATTGGAATAATCATCAATGTGGAGAATTCTGTAATATACCAAATAGTTTTTGGGCGACTTGATAAATTTGAAATTTATAAATAGATTTGCAGAGGGCTTACTTTCAAATTTTGATCATTTTGAAATTGATTTTTGGGTAACTTGATAAATTTATAATTTATAAAGAAAAGTAAATATTCGCTACTTTTTTAATATTGAAATAATTATCTATGTGGATAATTCTGCAATATCCAGAATAATTTTTGGGTGACTTGATAAGCTTGGAATTTATAAATAAATTTGCAGAGGGCATGCACGGAGAGACTTTTGATATCAATATTTGAATCATTCCATATGTATAATTAAAATAAAATGTAAGAATTTAGGGATAATCGGAGTACTGCTATAAAGATTCCTGCTATAATAAGAGTTGATGGTATTTCTTTATGTCTTATTATAAACTTGAGCAAGCAAAAATTAGTATTCACCTTTAGAAAAAGTGTTAGTTACTGTTTGAAAATGGTGAGTGTGAAAAAGTGATAATGCTCAATAACAAGATTTGTAAAAAATATCGTCAAAAGTAAGAATTTTAAGTAACATAAGTTGTAAGAAACGTACGAAATTTTAGTATTCTTAAATAAGAATGCGTATTGAAAAGAGTGCCGCTATTAATATCTGCAACCCGGATTTGCGAGAATTTTAAAAGACTATATTAAAAACGCCCGAAGGTTTCCGAGCTATTCCGTCTGTAGCCGAGCTCGCGACGATCACACCATCTGATCGACTGTACTGGCCTTATGACTTGGGATTCCCCGTCAAATCGCTTCTATCATGCTTGGGTTTGTGGTAAAAAATGTTCGTAACTAGTGAAATTTAAATTAAAGTTTAAACAAATTTTAATTTGGAAATTTTTTATTTAAACTTTGAATAATTAACACACATAAAATAAAAGCTTTTAACACTTTTCAATTAAAGATTTTCAATTAAGTGCATTTAAACTGTAAAACTTAAACCTTAACACTTCGATAATTTGAATTGTTCAAAGATCTCTGGTTAAAAGATATGAATCCGCGCTATCGTTTTAAATTCTCTAAATTAAAACCTATCCTTAATTTCAACTCACATTAATAAAAATGTGAATAAATGAAACATGTCTAACTTCCAACTCAATAAAAACGTAATAAAAAAAAAGTTAGTTTGGAAATGTTAGATTGCAATGAATTTAGATCAACTAAAATATATATGTTAAGATTGGTTCACATAGTCTTGCTGATAAATCCAGTGAGTCAGTCCGGTATAAAAGATAAAAAATCTAATTTGTATTTTTAACAAAAAATAAATTAATATGTTTTAAATTAATTGCAGAGCACAAAACAAATGAATACGATCGACCCTATTCTTAATCAGAAAATCATATTTACTGTTATAATAGTTGGGATAATTAAAAAACTAAATCTTTTTAAAAAGCATCAAAGATATCATCTCTTCCAACTTAATAAAAACTTTACAAATATAAAATGTACTGACAATTTAACGCAAATTAGATTTTTCTACATTTTTTAATCATCCTCTTCTAATTCGGACAAAAAAAACGAAAATAAAAAATTCTTTCCTCAAACAAAATAAAAATCTTGAAAAGAAAAAGATGGCCTCTTACAATTAAAAAAAACTGTATCTCTTCCAACTCAATCAAAACTTTACAAATATAAAATGTACTGCCAATTTAACAAAAATTAGAATTTTATCATTTAAGGGATGATAAAAATGTTAAAAATACAATACTTTATATTTTTCCACACCATACAAATTTAAACCTAAAAGAGTTCCTCTTGCGAGATAAGGGAGGGGATGTACTTGGAAAAAGAAAAGAACAGAAAGTGTAGAATATGTGAATGGGAGGAGGAAACATGGGAGCATGTATGGGACGGATGTAGGAGAGGAATGGAAAATAAAGGAAGCTGGTAAGAGAATGTGGTTAAGATTCTGGGGGAAGATGGATTAGGAGAAGAATGAATGAAGGAGTTGGAGGGTGCTAGAGGAACGAATGTGAGAGAATGAAAGAATGCATTTGAAAAAGGGCAAATGGAGGCATAAAAAGTGAAAGAAAAAGGGAACGGAAGTCGCTTAGATTAGAAGCGTAAAGATTGTAAGTAATGGTAAGGTAAAAGTCAAGTAGACTAGATGCGTTTGCGTCTTCATGCTCTCTCTCTTCCTTGCACTATCGCTTTCGTTCGCTCGCTCACTCGTTTACTAATAAGTCCTAAATTGCGCTATCGCAGGAAATAGGGATAAGGAACTATATATAAGGCTTTATGTAAATAGTTTGAATAATTGTATATATAGAAAGGATAAGATTTTTAACAATAATATAGATATAAGCGGAAAGATTGTAAGGAATGGAAGTCATGTAAACCCTTAGGAGACACATTATGAATAAAGAAGAACTAAACTTAACATTTAAGAAAAAAGTTTAAATCGAATCGGTGTGCTCTTGAAGTACACCAGTGCAGGGTAAACGAATGCGTTATTTCTATTAGACTCTGGAAAACTCGTGTTACCTAATAAGAAAATTTAGTTACGTTCTACATCTGCTCTAAGAGTAAGTAAAATATTGAAAAATTAAAATTGCGTTGAAAATTCAGAATTTAGGAGGTTAACGTTAATTAATTGCACATTTTTCAGGAGGTTCGAACAGAATTTCTTCCTGAATATATTTTACTGAAAATAGGAATATGTTAAATATGCTCCGAATTTTAACCAACTATTAAAATAGTAAAAAGAAATTTATAACAAAAAACGATGAGGCTCATTTTTCTCGTAGGCTCAAGTAGGTTAGACTTCAATATATTAAAGGCATTTTTCGTTAAGAGATGGATTTTTTTAGTGGTAATTATAACTTTCCTAAAAGCAATTTGTAGAGCAGACATTTTTGAGAAAAGCCTTTTTTGGACCAAGCTTAATTTATTCCTATTTTTTAAAACTATTTTTAATAAGCTTAGTTAACTACCACTTAACCATTCACAAATGGATAACAAAAGTTTTTTAAAAAAGTATTATGTAATAATTTTTAAGCGATGAAGGTTCAGAACTGCTTTAAAGAATGTCACAGCAAAAACAGAAGATAATCTTTACATCTATTTCCGATGAAAGGATTCGGTGCAACAGAAATTAACTTTACAGAATAAACTTTAACCAAATATTGGTTAAACTTTCTTTTGTTATTCCATGACAATACATGTGTTTTGAAAACGCGAAGTTTACTGAATTAAACTTTATCCTAATAAAAAATTCCCTGCAACAAATTTTATCATTACATACTTTATTCTGTGGTAATATTTAATACTTGAGTCGCTCATTATTCAGGAAAATTATACCTTGGGAAAATCTATATAGATAACTGGCAAAAACCTGAAATTTTCAGGGATTTTTTTTACAAAATTGGAGTAGATGCTCTGAGATAATTTTAAGGATAATATTTTAAAATATTTGTATTGATACCTTTCAACATATAAAATATCTACAGAATATACCGATTATTAGTATAAATTTTCTCGATTCTTTCTCAAATGAGCTAATAATTACTGTTACATTTTATAAATTCAAAAATACTGAAACTCCAGAATTAAAGGTCAAGTTTTTTAGCCAGTCATGTTGGATAAAAATTCAAAGGTGAGTGCATTTTCAACCCGTTAACCACAGGGCATTTTTTGCACCAAACGTGTTCCTAGAAATCTGAAAAAAATCATGGTTCTTGTTTGAACCTTCTACTTGACGGTACAATTTCAGTAAATGTATTTTTAAAAAGTTATTGATGATATATTTAACAATGAACAAATAAACTCATGGAAAAAATAAATTTTTTTAAAATTCATAACTCAGATACAAATTATTCAAATTGAACGGTCCAAAAAGAAAAATAAAGGAGAAGAGTGTGCCTTTCAATGAAAAAATGTTACAAGAAATTTTCACGCTATTAAAAGCGTCAATTTTTAACATGAACTCATGTATTATTTTAGGTGGGAATGTAGGAGGTTTTGATAGAAATATACAGTAAAAATACCCCATAAGGGTGGTCTGACAAAATGTATGCGTAAACCACAGG
>NC_046661.1:38624350-38632575 GCF_010883055.1 Belonocnema kinseyi | reverse complement strand
GGGTCGAATCGACCCGAACTGCACTTTGACTGAACCCTATAGTTGACTAAAGTATACTAGCGAGCCTGGGTCAAATCGACCTCCCCCCCTGTGGTTAACGGGTTAACATTTTTGAGACATCATTTTTTCAAGATTCAAACATTCTCTGTACGGATATTTATAGTATTCAGAAAATAATGATGATGATTCAAAACTTGATAATGATTCAAAAATTCCTAATGATGATTCAAAAGTTCAAGCACATGCAAAATACGAAAAAAGATGAGAAGGCAGAAATTGTGCATTTGAAAAAGATGTACAAATTTGTTATAAATTACTTTTTAATAGGGTGCCTAGTTTTTATTTTATTCGTGAAAAACATAATAAAGGGTAAAAAATAAAATCCGCCTGCTGCGTGGGCACATTCTCATCACAACTTTCGTCTTTTAATTTTTTGTTTCTCTTGTGTGTGGGTTTTCAAAGAAATTAATTTTTTTATGCATACAAAAATGGCAAATCCGAAATTACACTTTTTCATTCAACAACTTCGAAGAATTTTAAAGATTCTCAAATATCTAAATGTACTTTCAATATATATATATATTTTAATCTTCGTAAACAAACCCACTCTAGCTAGCGTATAGAAGTCCATGCAATAGTGTGCGTTCATACACTTCTCTCCGTCTTTCTTTTTGCCATACGCCAGCGTGAAACACATCACCTGACCCCCATTTTTCATATAGTCGTTTAGAAAGATTGCAAGGCGTTCGTAACGAAATGTACAACATTCTGTTTCACTTCTTTCAAAGCACTATTCTAATTTTCGTTATTCGAATCCATTACAAAATTTAATACAGCGACTTAGAAATACTGTAATTTTTGTATGTAAGAGTCTAAAAATCGTATGATTTATTCCAATTAAAGATATTAGTCCGCATTTTCATAGTCGCTATTCGACTTTTTCTAACCGAACCTCGATTATCCCTAAATTCGTACACTTTTTGAATTATGGATATGCGATAAAAGAAATATTAATATCCAAAGTCTCTCTGTGTGATTTCGAAATTTGATAGTTTTGAAATTCATTGCTGGGTATTTTGATAGATTTATAATTTATAAACTAGGGCGCGCCACTCGTGGTTCTCGCGCTTCGCTCTCGATGATGCATGCACTGCGCTCGATCTTTGATTTTGAAGCCTTTTAAAATTACATGCCAAAGCTTCGACAACTGCCATTTGGTGATTGTTTCTTATTTTGCATTTCATTTTATTCTTCGTCACCCTGAAAAATGTATATCATTTCAACAAATTTATACTATTACCGATCATAATATGCATTATTATTGCAACAAAAGTGTGTTCATTGTCTTATTTTGGCCATTATAAAAATGCGCATTCTAATAAAATTAAAATTATTAGTAAATATTTTATTACAACTTGAGTTATTTTTCCATAAATCCAATCAATTTGTATTGAATGTAGAGGTAATTTAGGTGAAAAATGTCATGAAATAAAATGTTATTATATCTTGTGTCCTTTTTCCAAAAACTTACATTTTTATTTTAATATATTTTTATAACCAGAGTTTTGTTCGTCTCTTGTGTCCTTTTTCCAAAAATTTAATTTTTTATTTTTAATCTTATTTTTTATTCTTGAAAGAAAATTTATTCGCCCTTTCAAAAAATGATTAATAACAAATTTGTAGACCTTTTTCGGTTAACAACTTTTGTTTGTTAATTTTAGTTCGTTCTTTATGTCGATTTTCAATAAAAAAATTTTATTAGTTTGAATTTTATTTTTTACGATTAAAGCAAAAGTTACACATCATATGGAAAACTTATTAATAACAAATTTGTAGATATTTTCAGGGCACGCAATTTTAGTTTATTAAATTTTTTCTTATCTTGCATAGTTTGACCACAAAATGAAATTTTTCATTATTTTTTGTACGATCAAATTTTGAAATTTTGACTTTTCGACAAAATTAAAAAAGTTGTTATGATAATCTTGTAGGACTTTCAAAACTCAACGTTTTTCTCTTCTTCACTTTGTTTTCATTTAATGCGTTGTTTGGCTTAAAAGGTTCATTTTAATCTGTTTTTTTTATCATTTTGAAAATGATCTCACTCTGATCATTTTCTTTTTATAACAAAAAAGTCGTGAAATTATTGTTTAAGCTTCTGAGTACTATGAAGAACCGTACATAGAATTTTTAAATCTTGAAAAATATGGTTTCAAACATTTTGAAAATACGCACACTTTTTGAATTTTCATCCAAAATAGCGGGTTTATGAACTCGTTCTTTCTTCTAAGGCCTTAAAAAAGTATGCCAAAGCAGAATCCAATCTGATCAATTTTTGAAAGTTATCGTAGCTACAGGATACAGACTTCATACTATAGGCTACATATACTACAGACAGGCAGAGTCAATCAGGAGGTCTCAAAAATTGCAGATTTGATGAAAACCGTCAAAGTGAAATTTTACATAAAGGGAAACCTTCCTATTAGGATGAAAATGTCAAAAATCGAAGAATTTCAAAATATTTTTTTCTCTTAAGAGAACTTTCGAAAATATTCAAAATTAATGTAAAGCTTGAAATGATTTTAAATAATTAAAAAAAAGTTTTTTTTCAGGTTTGGAACAAAAAATATAGAATCCTTTTAAAAATTGTAAATGGTTTTATAAGAATAACAACAAGTTTTTACGATTCCTTGGAAAACTAAAAAGCACTTTTTATTTTGACAAGTTAATATAAGAAGAATATTTAAAAAGATTTTGAAAGATATCTAAAATTGTTAAAAAAGAATCTGTGATCTTTTAGGGTCATTTTTGTAATTTTGCAGGTTTTATAAGAAACATACGAAAAGATTTTAAAGTTTTTGAAATACATTTTTAAACACATTCAAGGGTTTTGAAATGTTTCAAGATAATGAACATTTTTTGTTTATATTCTTCGAAACATTTCGTACGTTATTTATTAAAAAAAATAATTTTTATAAATTGTTTAAAAATATTAAAAAAAAGAAAAAAATGTACACAATTATAGATTGGAAGCTACGTATATAGTTGAAGATTACGCAGGCCGACAAAATTTGACAAAAGTCAAAAGCCAGCAAGCAGAGCAAACATTTCCGAAGGATTTTGAAGCGCTGAACCCGAACTCAAAATTGTAACTGTGCGTTAGATTTTCAAGATATCCTAACCTAAAATTGCAAAGAACGCGTTTTTCATCTGTTTTTGAGGTTATGTAACTGTACTAGAAAAATGTCTACCACACAGCTAATATGGAATTTGAAAGTACTAATCTTCCCCTTTCAAACCTACTTGGATTTATTAGGATATCTTTATTTTTCACCAAAATATTGTAATTTGAAACTTTTTATTTTAGCGTTTTAACCCATTAACGCTGTAGTGTTCAGATTTATACAACGCATTCTCCATTGCTAAAGGTACGATATTTTTCTTCAAAATATTATCTCAGGGGTTTTCGAGGGTGCCCTTTCTATTGCTGGTGTCAGTTTTTTGTTATAACCCCTAGAAGATCCAATATGGCGGCCACAATTTAGGGCTTTAAAAAAGAACAACGGATCCCGCACAAAATACCAACAAAAAAGGGCACAGTGGTTTGGAACCAAACTTTGCACATTGATAAAGCAATAATAAATATGGAATCCGTGTATTTTCATTTCTACGGAAGCCGATCCCTAGGGGTAGAAACCACCCCTAACAAGCCACAAGCATGCTAACCCACCTGACTCTGGGAACAATAAGTTTAGTGGCATATTTTTCTTGGAATAATGAAGTTCCATGCCACACGTTGGTTAACGTACCTACCTGCTAATCCACATAAACCCAGAAATCGCCCCTACTAAATCATAAGCAGGCTAACTCACCTAACCCTGGGAGCAGCGAATTTAGTCGTTTACATCTCGTGAATTAATTGAATTCCACACTACAAGTGGGCTAACCTTGAAATGAAATTTTTCAATTTAGTGTATCAACCCATTAACGCCGAGATGGTATGCCATTGTCCCTTGAAAATGTTATCTGAGGGGTTTTCGGGGGTTCCTTTTCGATTGACTCAATTTTTTGTTGTAGCTCCTAGAAGAGCGAATATAGAAAACAGTTAGGGCTTTACAAAAAAAAATTTTACTATTATGATTCATTTAGTATTGTAAATTTATTTAGGATTTTCCAGCTTACTAAGGCAAGACTCAATATTTTCCAGCCACTTAAGGCTGGACCTGGGATTGTCCAGCTAAGCAAGAAAGTACTTAATGTTTTCCAGCCAATTAAGGCAAGACTTTAGATTACCCAGCCAATTATGGCAAGCCTTTGGATTTCCCAGCCAATGAAGGCAAGACTTTTTATCGTCCAGCCAGTCAAGACGAGACTTTGAATCGTCCAGCCAGGCAAGGCAAGACTTACGATTGCCCAGCCAGTTAAGGCAAGACTTGGGATCGTCCAGCTAAGCAAGGAAGTACTTAATATTTTCCAGCCAATTGTGGCAAGACTGTAGAATGCCCAGCCAATCAAGGAAGAACTTACGATTGCCCATTCAGTTCAGGCAAGACTTGGGATTGTCGAGCTACGCAAGGAAGTATTTAATATTTTCCAGCCAATTAAGGCAAGACTTTAGATTGCCCAGCCAATCAAGGAAAGACTTTGAATTGCCCAGCCAATAAAGGAAAGACTTTGTATCACCCAGCGAGTCAAGGCAAGACTTTGAACCACCCAGTCAGTCAAGGCAAGACTTTGAATCATCCAGCCAGTCAAGGCAAGACTTACGATTTCCCAGCCAGTTAATGATTTGACTTAATGATTTGACCCAGACTTATGATTGTATGTCCAATGGAGGTGAAACTAATTGCTTGTTTTCTTATGTAAACGTTCGCGCTTCATGTCAAACGATCGTTGAAGAGACTTTCGTTTATGACTAGTAGGATCATTATCATTTCTTTGCAAAGACCAGCAATAGTCGGCCATCATTCATCCAAATGAGATTTGAGAAAATGTAATTTCAACTCATCAAACAAACTAATCTTTTAAAATTCTTTAACATAATAGATACAATAGTTCTAAACTTTGGATCTCGATTGTTCCCTAAAAATGTCTGTACAACATCTTTGAAACTCAACCATGCATGCTTTTTAATAGATGTCATGGTTTTGATAAAGTCATCATCTTTGATAAGTTTTCTTATATCAGACCCAACAAAAATAGCTTCCTTAACTTTGACATCACTGACATTCGGAAATGTAGATCTGATATAATTGAAACATTCTTCTTCGGTGTTTAGGGCTTTCACAAATTGCTTCATTAACCCTAGTCTTATATGGAGTGGTGGCAATAATACTTTCTTTCTGTCAACAAGACTTTCATAAACAACATTATACTGAACAATTGTCCACTCTAATCTGTCTGGCCATTTCTCCGTTATTCAATGTTCATCCCTTGCACGACTGTCCCAAAGGCAAAGAAAACAAGGGTATTTAAAGTTTCCTGATTGTAAACCTATTATAAGATTTATCATTTTGAAGTCACCACAAATAAGCCAATTATGGACATTGTATTTTAATTTTATCAGGAGTAATTGGAAAGTATCATAAGATTCTTTCAGAGTAGTTGAGTGACCTACTGGAATGGCTGCGTACTTATTTCCATTATGTAATAGTACTGCTTTCAGACTTTCTGTAGACGAATCTATGAAAAGACGCCAATCCTTTGGCGTATATAAGTTTATTTTGTATAAATTAATGAGTCCTTCGATATCATTACAATATACAATCCCACAGTCCATTGAAAAGTACTTGATAAACTTTTCTTCTCTATTTCTGTAAACAGTTACTCTAGTGTCAGGTAACAATAGTTTCCTCTTTTTGAGTCTTGAAGCGCAAAGCTCAGCTTTATCTTTTGGAAGATCAAGGTCACGTATAAAAGCATCTAATCCGTCTTGGTCAAAAAATTTAGGACATTCATCATCTGATTCTTCCCAAGAAGAATCTTCAGTTGCAATAGGATCGTCTGTGTAACACTTTTTACATCAGGGTAAACGATCTTCTCCAAATACTTTTTAGAAAAACCTTCTGCTTTGTATGATCAAAAGTAACAATCAGTATCATGATCGTTGGGCTCACGCCAAACAGGTGGTTGAATAACAGTCTGCGTCTTGGTACTTTCATGTTCCCAATTTGACAAATTTAATCTATAAGCATGACAAATTGAGGTTGGTACCCACGGTTTATCTAAATTTTTCATTGAAGCCCCATAACAGTTGAAGTATGACGTTTTTATCGAATCATTAATTGATCGACGGTATTTCTCCGTTTCATACTTTCCACAAACGTGACAAAACGTATTAACTTTCTTAGCGCAAGGAGTTCTTGAACTAATTTTTTTCTTATAAGGAACAGTAACGTGGAAATTCTAAAACTCACTATATACAAAAATTACGATCGACACGAAATGTAACTGCTAGACAGATTTCAAATACAAAAATAATTTTATTACCTACGCATCCAACCGTTAATCCGCCACTCAAACGTGATCTCTTACACGGAAAGATTTGTAGCAAAAAACGAATTTCATCACCCACGCATAACACGTCATAAAAGCGTCGCCAGCTCAGTGAGCCAGATAGGGATCGAAGACTGTCTGCGCCGTAGAACGGCGCGCACATGCAGCGAATGTGAACATGAGAATACACACAGAGTGCGCAGCAGCATTCCGCGCAGGCCGTCTTCTCTTGTTTGAACAATGTGCGAAGTTTGGTTCCAAACGACTGCACGCTTTTTTGGCCGCCATATTGGATCATCTAGGGGTTATAACAAAAAACTGACACCGGAAACAGAAAGGGCACCCTCGAAAGCCCCTAAGATAATATTTTAAAGAAAAAATATCGTACCGTCAGTAATAGAGAATGCGTTGTATAAATCTGAACACCTCAGCGTTAATGGGTTAAAACGCTAAAATAAAAAATTTCAAATTACAAAATTTGGTGAAAAATAAAGATATCCTAATAAATCCAAGTAGGTTTGAAAGGGGAAGATTAGTACTTTCAAATTCCATATTAGCTTTTGTGGTAGACATTTTTCTTGATCGGTTACATAAACTCAAAAACAGCTGAAAGACGCGTTTTTGCACATTTAGGTTAGGATATTTTGAAAACTTGACGTACAGGAGCAATTTTGAGCTCGGATTTATAATTTGTCGGCCTGTGTTATTTTTTAATTGTGTACTTTACAATTCACAAATCAATTGAACCGCTGGCGACCAAAAGGGGACACGGCCGGATTCAGCCTGAGAAGTATTGTCCTGAGTGTCAATTTAAAAAATCTTTCTAATTTCAATTTTAAAGACAGATACTTGTAGAGAATTTCAAGGCGCATCTTTTTTTCCACTTGCAAAAATTTATAGGTTTTGTAGTTTTTGAGATAAACTTAAGTCCAGAAATCAGGTACGATTGGAAACCGTCAATACAATTTTTAAATAAATTTTAATCATAAATTTAATATTTTATGACTTTTTTATTCTTGATTTTTAAATTAATTCTTTTACTAAACTATATATAATATGTAGATAGTCTAAAGTAATTCTTTTAAATTTTTAATGACGAAGTTAATAGCATTATTTGTTACTTCTTTAGGGAAAAGAATACATCACAAAGTCTAAAACTAAAAAAGACGCTATTGCTAAAGACATTCTAATCCCAGAGAAATCTTTTAAACCTATTGAATCCTGCTGTGGAGAAAAATGTTAGCAAAAGTTTTCAAATGCGCAACAACAAAAAGTACATACAAATTTTTGGAATCTCGGGAACTATAATGAACAAAATGTGTTTCTCAGAGGTTTGTTAAAATGCAAGGATCCTATCTAAACGAATGCAGGTGAAAAACTAGGACGGTTAATTCATTGGATATATTTATTTCCTACTGACGAAGAAAATGTTCCGATTTGTAAGAAATTTTTTTGTGATTTTCTATGTTTTGGGCAAAAGAAGAGTTGAAAATGTTCAAAAAAAGATTTTAAATAAGCAGCCTTTAAAAAATTTGGCAGGTGGAGTACGCGAAAGTTGTCTTAAATTAATAGAAAATTTAAAAAAAATGATTAAAGAGCATTGCGAAAAAACGGGAGCTAAATTGACAATACGAGGGTGGATTGATAAGTTTCCGGCCTGACCTAGAAAAACAACGTTTTTAAGAATTTTTTTTTTTTATTTCTCAACATAATCTCCTCCAAGGCTGATA
>NC_046661.1:38621289-38624250 GCF_010883055.1 Belonocnema kinseyi | reverse complement strand
AAGCTATCTAAGGATGGTACTATAGAACGCCACCTCAAGGTAGGCCTAGTGGCGCCATCTCTTGGTCAGGCCGGAAACTTATCAATCCACCCTCGTAAGTCAAACCGTTTATTTTAAGTATTTTAACCGAAATGTTGGCTTCAGTTTTAAATTGCCTAGAACTGACGTGTGCAATACTTGCTACAAAAACGAGACAAATGGAGAGGTAAACGAAGAAGTAATTAATCACAAAAAATTCTGAAATTTATTTGAAGTTAAAAAAGCAAATACTCTCTGAAAATAATAGTCTATGCTGTGAATTTGATTTTGCACAGAATTTGCCATTACCAAAAATACTCGTGTTTGCGCAGTTTTACCTACGTTTAGCTTTTTCTCTTTAACGTGCATGTACATACTACGAACCAGACTTACATGTTCCCTATTATTGAGGGAAGTGTAAAGAAGGGTGCTAACTCTGTTTGCAGTTTTATCAAATACGCGGTATTAAAAGAATTTGCTAAAGACAAGTTCAATAGCATAATATTATTTTCAGACTCATGTCCGGGACAAAATAAAAACTACACAGTGTTTCATTTTTTTGTTTTATTGTCCATTTATTTGCAAAGCGAGATTAAATATGTGTTTCCAGTTCGACGCCATTCCTATTGCCAGTGCGATAGGAATTTTGGCACATATTCGCAAAAGCTGAAAAAATTAGAACGAATTGAAACTGAAGCTGAATATGTAGAAATGATTCGCAATGCTCGTTCACCTTCATTCACAACGGTCGAGAAGTGCGAAGATCTTCTGCAGGATTTTGAAAAATGTTTCAAACGCAAAATGCGAAAGCCAAAAAATTTCCAAATCAGCAAAGCGTTCGTTTTGCATGTTTTTCCTGATGGAAAAGTGGATGTCTTTGACAACTATGAGTTGCAAAATCCAACCACTTTTTTCTTTAAACCTACGCTTGAACTAGAAAATCTTTCGAAAAGTTCTCCGCCCCGAATTGGATTAAAAGCTGCCAAAGTAAAGGATGTGAAAAATCTCTTCCAGTATTTAAGCGCTAAAGGAAAAGAATTTTTTGAATCATATTTTTTAAAAGTACAAACTCAGAATCCAGATGCCGAAGAAACTGAAGAGAGTGACGAAAATGACTAAAAGTAGTTTCTAATAAAATGTTGTTTGATTAATTTATTCTTGTTCAATAATATGCATAATATTATATATTAAATGTTTATTAAATAAATTATTTCAATGATAATATCTGGAGTTACTGTTGCGCATTTGTTTTGGTAAGATTGACTTGACCTTCACGTCGTTCGCTGCAGTGCGTACGTAGCCGGCCAGGCACGTTTTTGGGCAGCGTCAAGATTACCGCTTGGATTTTAAAACATTCATAATTTTTGAACTATTAATCCAATTGATCTAAACTTAAGCACGTACTTTATATTGGGGAAAACGGGAAATGATGAAAATTGGCTAAATTAGCGCGAGTTGAAATGAAAAAAGGTTGGAATTTTTCGTTTTCAAAAAATCCACTTTTTACCAATTGTCTCAAAAACTACAAAACCTATAAATTTTTGCAAGAGGAAAAAAAGATGCGCCTTGAAATTCTCTACAAGTAGCAGTTTTTAAAATTGAAATTTGAAAGATTTTTTAAATTGACACTCAGGACAATACTTCTCAGGCTGAATCCGGCCGTGTCCCCTTTCGGTCGCCAGCGGTTCAATTGCACAATTAACACGTGAACAAAAATGACTAAAAAATTAGAAAAAATGTCCTGCTGGAGTCCGCAGGTACACGTGCACTTGTGCGAACGAACGCATTCGGCTAAATTCGAGATTGCTCGGACATACTCGGAAACTAAATGAAACAGCACTATATGAATAATCGAGACATGAGTTTTAATTTCTATAATAGGTCGCAGGTTTCAAGCACTTTCTTATTTATAATGTCAATTTCTCAAATAAGTTGTACAGATTATAATATTCACTTTCCTGCGTATTAAAATTGTTTTTAGAGAAACCAGTAAGCACCATATCACTTTTTAGTACGATTAATCTTTAAAATACAGATTCATAACATTTCGTATACCCAGCCAGAAAAATTACATATAGTTTATGCATACTGTGAAGTTTTATATATAATATTCATTTGTTTTATATAATAAATGTATAAAACAAATGAATATTATATATAATACTTCACAATATACCATATATAAACTTAGTCCGGGAGCGGGCAATGCTGCCGTATGCAATAATATGTCCAAGGATAAAAAGGTATGATTCTTATGTATTTTGAGCCGCTGAATCCGAATATACCCGGAGTTTTTTCGAAAAAGTGGTACGTTTTGTTTAAATCGCAATTGTTTAAACAAATTACGAAAAAATGACTTTTTCGATCTGGACAATTTTTTTTTTTAGATAATATGGCCCATTCTAAGACGAAAATGTTCCTTGTAACTTTTCGTAAAATGCATATTTCAAAAGTTATGAATTTTCAAAGGTTGAAAAATCGACATTTTTCACCAACTTTGACCGTTAATAATTTGTAGCCTATTCAATATTTCTTCAAATTGAGAAAACCTACTTATTCTTTAGAAGCTACGCTTTAAATTGATATAATTGAATATTAGTATAGGACCGGCGAAGGTATGGTTTTCGCGACTAACAGTCAGCGCTTTTTCGACGTCTACACCGCCCTTTCGGCTGCCTCGCGCGCAGCCACATGCTCTTGTTCGCGCGTCAATGATATCGGGAATGGGTTTAAATTCGAAATAAATATTAGTTCAAAATTATATTGTTATTGATATTGAATGTTTTTTTTGACAAATAATAATTTGTTGATGTGAAATAGTTAAAAATGCTATACAATTAAAAAGAATCCAATTTCCCTGGTAGTTTAACAATCAGACATTTATTTTGCTAAATAGTAAATATAAAGTTGTGTTGTGGTACAATCAAAATTATAAAAAAGTAT
>NC_046661.1:38619351-38621189 GCF_010883055.1 Belonocnema kinseyi | reverse complement strand
CCGATTGACGAATTCGTACCAAGCTGCCATTGCGTTGCCTGTATATCAGAGAAATCGTGCATTTGTGTTAGGGCTGGAATAAAATGTTGTTCATTTTGTTCTCGCCAAATAAAAAAATAAATGTAGAAATAAAAATAACACAAGTAGTGCTGAAGACGACAGCATGTCTATGCAAACATAAATTATATTCTGTATTGGATAAAAAGTTTTAATGTACATAAGAACATTTTATACGTATTTGAAATATTATTGTTTACTTTTCAAGAATTCTATTACGTGTAATATTTATTAGCGTACTCAGAGAAAGTATTGACTAGTGGTACGTTGCGCTGGATCCGATATGACATTTGCTCAACAGGAGGTTGTTTTTTAGTAGGTTGAAGTTTGTTGTTCAAATTTGAACAAATTCAGACGAAAATAATACATCCATTTTAAGTTAATTTTGGAGAATGTCGGGGCCAGCGAAACGTTTGTCTGGTCCCGCCATGGTGTTTTTCGAACCGAGGGTAGTTTTTAGGGGTTCAAATTGGTTGCACGAATTTGAAAAAATAAAACGAAAATAATGCACCACTATAAAGTTGAGTTTGGATAATGGCGGGGCCAGCGAAACATTTCGTTAGCCCCGCTATGGTTTTTTTTCGTACAAGGGGTAGTATTTAGTGGTTGAAGTTGGTTGCACAAATTTGAACGAATTGTGACGAAAATAATGCACCCATATAAAGTTGATGTTCGATGATGTCGGGACCAGCGGTACGTTTCGCTGGATCCGATATGACGTTTGCTCAACAGGGTGTTGTTTTTTAAGGGTTGAAGTAGGTTGCACAAATTTGAGCAAATTAGGACGAAAATAATGCACCCATATAAAGTCGATTTTGGATAATATCGGGGCTAGCGAAACGTTTCGTTGGTCCCGCTATGGTGTTTTCCGCACAGGGGGTAGTTTTTAGGGGTTGAAATTGGTTGCACGAATTTTGAAAAATAAAACGAAAATAATGCACCCATATAAAGTTGAGTTTGGATAATGGCGGGGCCAGCGAAACGTTTCGCTGGCCCCGCCATGATGTTTTTTGTACAGAGGATCGCTTTTAGTGGTTGAAGTTGGTAGCACAAATTTGAACAGATGAAGACGAAAATAATGCACCCGTATAAAGTTGATTTTGGATAATGTCGGGCCTAGCAGTACGTTTCGTCGGACACGGTATGACGTTTGCTCAACAGGGGCTTGTTTTCTAGGTGATGAAGTTTTTTGCAAAAATTTGAACAGATGAAGACGAATATAATGCACCCATATAAAGTTGATTTTGGATAATATCGGGCCTAGCAGTGCGTTTCGTTGGACCCGATATGACGTTTGCTCAACAGGGGCTTGTTTTTTAAGGGTTGAAGTAGGTTGCACAAATTTGAGCAAATTAGGACGAAAATAATGCACCCATATAAAGTCGATTTTGGATAATATCGGGGCTAGCGAAACGTTTCGTTGGTCCCACTATGGTGTTTTCCGCACAGGGGGTAGTTTTTAGGGGTTGAAATTGGTTGCACGAATTTTGAAAAATAAAACGAAAATAATGCACCCATATAAAGTTTAGTTTGGATAATGGTACAAACATCATGTGCGGGGCCAGCGAAACGTTTCGCTGGCCCCGCCATGATGTTTTTCGTACAGAGGATCGTTTTTAGTGGTTGAAGTCGGTAGCACAAATTTCAACAGATGAAGACGAAAATAATGCACTCGTATAAAGTTGATTTTGGATAATGTCGGGCCTAGCAGTACGTTTCGTCGGACACGGTATGACGTTTGCTCAACAGGGGCTTGTTTTTTAGGTGTTGAAGTTTTTTTC
>NC_046661.1:38613574-38619251 GCF_010883055.1 Belonocnema kinseyi | reverse complement strand
AGGGGCTTGTTTTTTAGGTGTTGAAGTTTTTTTCAAAAATTTGAACAGATGAAGGCGAAAATAATGCACCCATATAAAGTTGATTTTGGATAATATCGGGCCAAGCAGTAGGTTTCGTTGGACCCGATATGACGTTTGCTCAACAGGGGCTTGTTTTTTAGGTGTTGAAGTTTGTTGCAAAAATTTAAACAAATTATGGCAAAAATAATGCACCCAAATAAGTTAATTTTGGATAATGTCGACGCCAGCGAAATATTTCTCTGGCCCCGCCATGATGTTTTTCGTACAAGGGGTAGTTTTTAGGGGTTGAAATTTTTTGCGCGAATTTGCAAAAAATAAAACGAAAATAATGCAATTGTATAAAGTTGAGTTTGGATAATGGCGGGGCCTACGAAACATTTCGCTGGCCCCGCCATGGTGTTTTCCATACAGAGGATAGTTTTTAGGGGTTGAAGTAGGCTGTACAAATTTAAGCAAATTAAGACGAAAATAATGCACCCATATAAAATCGATTTTGGATAATGTCGGGACTAGCGGTACTTGTCGCTGGATCTGATATGACGTTTGCTCAACAGGGGGTTGGTTTTTAGGGGTTCAAATTGTTGCACAAATGAGAACAAATTTGGACGAAAATAATACACCCATTTAAAGTTAATTATGGATAATGTCGGGGCCAGCGAAATGTTTATCTGGCCCCGCCATCATGTTTTTCGTACGGAGGGTCGTTTTTAGTGGTTGAAGTTGGTTGCACAAATTTGAACAAATGAAGAGGAAAATAATGCACCCATATGAAGTCGATTTTGGATAATATCGGGGCCAGCGAAACGTTTCGCTGGCCCCGCCAGTGTTTTTTTGAAAAATCAGGTACTTCCGGTGATGCACAAATTCTAATTTTAGTGGTACAAATTTGAAAACATGCTGCGCTGAATATTCGGGCAAAAAAAGTAAGATTTTCGTGGGTGGTGTGGTTAGCGAAATGGTCCTAGGAACATGTTCGGTAAATGTATATTACAGTAGGCCACACAGTGAGAAAAAAAGCACCTTTTTTGGACAAAAATCGACCGACAGTGCAATTCTTAACGGATTTTGATATTTTATTTTAGAAATAACCGTAAGGCTTCCAGTTATAACAAATAACTAAGGATATCTTAATTCGACGTAACGTAAATTTTTTATTGAACAACAAAGTTACATCTTTTTGTTGCTAAACTTATCCGTGATACCATTTTTTCTAAGACTTTCAAATTCATTAAAAAAGGTCATACATCAATTGAATAATAACTAAAAATAATTTCCAGTGGGTTAGAGTAACTACAAAAATGGTTAGTAATGTTATAAACAAATTAATTCACAAAAGTCATTTTTCGTGATTCGCAATGATTAGCTAATTTTAACCCATAGATTTTGTATAAAGTATCACAGATAATGATGTGCGCCTACAATAAGTTAGGAATAGATAATAATTGCCACTTATTTAAACAATTTTCATAAAAAAATGCACATTTTGACCATTTTTTCACGAATAGCTCTGATTTTTTTGCGGAACCAATGCAAAATGTCTTGCAAAACACTCTTTTCTGACATATTTTTAATAGTGACAGAAACTGGTAATTATTTTAAAAAATTTATGAACAAATGCACATTTTTACCATTTTTGTAATAGGCTAGATTTTTTTGAAGAATGAACTGAAAATGTCTTGGCAAAGACTGCTTGCACATAAATCTTTCTTGAAATAAAATAAAACAAATGAAGCAAACAAAATCAGGAACGACTTGAAGTTGCTGCAGCTACAAATAAATTTGTTTTTGGTATCAACTATACCTAAAAACAGTTGGATGTAGCAGGAGCAACTTCAAGTCGTTGTTGATTTGTTTTTCTGCAATTTTTTTATTTTGCGTCATGGAAGACGTTCACAAATAGACTGCGTGTTTCTACGAAGATATTGAGGGAATCCTTCGAAGTATTCTTTAACATGGAATATAGAATAAAAAATCAGCACTTATGTGACATCATTTGGAATAGCGACCCCCAATCAAAATGTAACAAAGTCGATTTGATTTTGGATAATATTAATGCTACGTCTTCTCTTGATGAAAGTCAGTTAATGATTATAAGAAAAAAATTGGTTGACTCTTTTATGCCTTTGCATAACAGAAAATGGAAAAGTGTCTGTAGGAAAAAAGCATTGTTTGTTCAAAATCATGCTGCATTCTTAGAAGCAGAGTTCAAGGTACCTTTTCCTTGCCCACCTATCCAAACAAAAGGTTTAACTAATGTTCTAAAGAGAGGAAGACCACGCTTATCATTTGAAGGTGGAACCGAAAAGACGAAGAAAAGGCGCGTCCAAGAACTTGCTTCAAATTATAGCAAGGAAGAATTATCCAAAGCACTTTCATTGATCAAAAATGAGTCCGATAGCGAATCTGGGACGCCGTTTCGTAAGGAAGATGATAACGAGAATAAATTGCAAAGAATCTTAGCGATGTACGTGGATTTAGGTCTGTCGAAGAGGAAATACGAAAAGATAACAAAGTACAATGAAGAAGTAACTGACGAAGATTCATATCCGCCGCATTTAAAGATCTCCGAAGCGAGAAAAGCTTGTTATTCAGGAAACGGTGAGCATATAGAAACATTTAGTTTAGGAGCAAGTGTCCATTTCATAAGTTTACTGGGTCATACAGTTAAGCGAATCTTGTTGCAAATGGAAAAAGATGATCTCGCTAATCTTTTTTGTAAAAAACTAGTGCTCTTTGGAAAGTGGGGTATGGGCGGGGCTTTTGCGCAACAGATGACACGGCAAAAATGTTTAAAGAAGAGTGATGACGTGGATGCAAACGACGAATCTTATGACAGTGATTCTGAGAGTGAAGAAGACATCAGCTATCACAAGAGCATTTTCACGGATAAATCTTTCTTTTTGATTTCCTTCGTACCTCTTCAATTAGAAGCAGATGATGATATTATGTGGACGAACAAAACACCTTCATCTTTCAATTTCTGTAGGATAATTAAATTTGATTTCCTTAAAGAAACTGATTCTCTTGTAAAGAAAGAGTACAACTATCACATAAAGCTGCTGGAAAAAGTTCGTACCTATTTCATTGGTGTCAGTGGAATGAGTTTTGATATTAGCTTTGACTTGAAGTGTACAATGATTGATGAAAAGGTATGTAATATTCTAACGTTGCCTGCCTGGATTCGTGTTCTGGAATATTTGTTACCTGTTTCCTACAATATGGATTTCAAAAAGTTTTCCGGAAGAAAAAAGGAAGAAAAGTAAATGAAAAAATCAAGAAAGGAACGTATTCAGATACAATTAAGATCCAGACTGGGTTTAACAGTTAATGTGGTGAAGCAGGGTTATGGAACAAGAAATACCGGAAATGTTGACCGTTCCTTTTTGGGAAAAACTAAATCGGTTGCTAAAATAACTGGATATATTACGATATATTACAAGTTATAACGTGCGGAAGGATAGTTAATTGTGCGAAATTGAAGACTTACTGTTAGGAAACCGCTAATCTTTGCATAAATCTTTATCCTTGGTATAAAATGCCATCATCAGTACATAAGCTGCTTATTCACGGAAGTGATATAATTCAATCTTTTGAGCTACCAATTGGTTGGTATTCAGAAGAGTCGCAAGAGGGAAACAATACGATCTTTAGAAAAGTTAGAGCTAATAAGAGCAGAATGTCTGACAGACAAATGACGAACCTAGATGTTCTTAATCATCTTCTGCTCCATTCGGACCCTTTGATAAGCAGTTATAGAAAGGTAGAATCTAGGAAGATGAAACCTCTGTTAGAAATGACTGAAAGCATGACCATCTCCAACGAGTGAGCTCGATTCTTACTTACTGAAGCACGAATGTCTACCTGAAAACGGCCCTATTCAGGTCCACATAAGTCAAAAATGGCTGAAAGTTTCCCAATCTTCAATAAGTGAGCTCGATTTTCACTCACTGAAGCACGAATTGTTATAAACAATATGACAGCAAGGATTCTTTTGCAAGACATTTCAAATTGATTCCGCAAAAAAAATCAATCCTATACATGAAAAAATGGTCAAAATGTGCAATTGTTTATAAAAATTGTTTAAATAATTATCAGTTTTCGTCACTATTAAAAATATAATAGCAAAGAGTCTTTTACAAGACATTTCGAATTGATTCCACAAAAAAATCAAGCCTATACATGAAAAAATGGTCAAAATGTGCATTTGTTTATAACTATTGTTTAAATAATCAACAATTTTCGATCACTATGAAAAATATTACAGCAAGGTGTCTTTGGTAAGACATTTCAAGTTGATTCCGCAAAAAAATCAATCATATTCATGAAAAAATGGTCCAAATGTGCATTTGTTTATAAAAATTGCTTAAATAATTGGCAATTATTATCTATTCTTAACTTATTGTAAACGCACATCATTATCTGTGATACTTTATACAAAGTTATGGGTTAAAATTAGCTAATCATTGCGAATCATGAAAAAATGACTTTTGTGAATTAATTTGTTTATAACATTATTGACAATTTTTGTAGTTACTCTAACCCACTTGAAATTATTTTTAGTTACTTATTTAATTGATTTATGACCTTTTTTAATGAATATAAAAGTCTTAGAAAAAATGTTATCACGGAAAAGTTTAGTAACAAAAAGTTGTAACTTTGTTGTTAAATAAAAAATTTACGTTAAGTCTCATTAAAATATCCGCATTTACTTGTTATAACTGGAAGCCTTATGGTCATTTCTAAAAAAAACATCAAAATCCATTAAGAATTATACGGTCGGTCGATTTTTGTCCAAAAAGGTGCTTTTTTCACTGTGGGCCGTACCTTACGCGGTAGCCGGATTCCCAAAAGTAGCATCTCTAGACTACTTACAACATCATCGCAAAAATTTCAAACATCGCATTAAATTAATTTATAAAATTCTCATCTCATCAGCTATTATGAAAAATCTGGTTCACCCGAAAAAAAGTTTACAAATAAATAATTCATCATCCTCCTTCCATGCATTTGCCTGTGTGGAAAAATGTCATGGAAGTCCGGTGTCAGGTCTGAATCAGGTCTGGCATTATTCAGACTTTCTACACTGAGAAAACTATATCGCATCAATTACAATATATATCATATTTCCTGCGCTATATAGCGTAATTATCGCATTATAATAACACAAAATCGTGATATCGTACATTGCAAGATTTTACATTATATACCGCATAATTGTGCAATCTATAACGTAAGAATGTTAGTTTATTACGCTATCACATTGTATTTCTTTTTTTGTGATCGCGCACGGGTTCGAGTAGTCAGCAAGCGATCACAGAAAAAATTAAAGATAAAGTTTACATCGATTCTAAGTGAAAGATTCACCGGAACAAAAATTAACATTGCCAGATAAACTTCATATGAATCAAAGATAATTTTCGATTTTTCACCTTGCCTGGATAATCTTTCATCTTATGATCGCTCCATTTTTATTCGAGGTGTAGCGACAATTACGACGCCAGCGCTATCCACCGTTTCCCATCTGTCAGTTACATTTTGCGCTTTTGCTAAATGGCATTATTATTATTATTATTATTATTACACCATTAAGCCATTTCCCTTTCGGGGTAGGCGTGACTCACTCGGCAGGGGAAAGGAGTAGTGTGTGGATGGGATA
>NC_046661.1:38610553-38613474 GCF_010883055.1 Belonocnema kinseyi | reverse complement strand
GAAAGAGGGAGCTCTTCTTAATATTTTGACACCAAAATCATGTCGATACACCTTACCGACTGCGAGTAAAGCTACCCACGCTTTAACTTGACAGACTGTATCCGCGGCTGGTTTTTTGATACGTAGCAAGGAAACCCCTAATCATTATTTTAAACTAAATATCTCGGTGGAACTCAGTGGAACATTTTTTATATTCATCAAATTATATGAGTTCTCGCTTTTTCTTCGAGATGATTTCAACCGACTTTACAGGCTCTTGTAAATTACAATCAATGAAATCATCGTTCACCAATTAAATAATATTGAAGTACTTACTTTCCAGAGTTGATTCCATTCTGGAAAACAGAAATTTGTTTATCATTTCGCAAGTTATGCGTGTTTCTGTGCAGTCGTTTTTCACTTGTATCAAACATGTTGAATATTACTCGTGAAACTCTCGCTTTCCGACTTAATCGCTCAGTACAAAAAAAAATTGTATTGTCATTGCATGTCGCAATAAGTTACACATATACTGCTGAAACTTATCTATAATTAAAAAAGCCTTGGGGACAATTTTTTTTTGAATTTTTGACCACCTTTTTCCGATTTTTGACCACTGTGCTATGGAAAGAACAAATGGGCTGTGGTTACCGCTATTCACGGTGCTCATGTGCGTGATAAGAAAGAAGGGTGGGAATTCCTAGAAAATATGTGAAAGTGGCGTGCGCGTGAATCACAGTTAGGACTTTCATTGCGGCTACCACTGCGATCCTAGTTTTGAGCATTATTTTCACGCACATCAACACTGTGTTATGTCAGCAGGGATGAGAAACGTTTTGATCACTGCTGACGTCACACACAGTGTTGATGCGCGTGAAAATAATTCTGAAAACTGCGATCGAATTGGTGGCAGCCGTGAAAGTTCTAACTGTGATTTACACGCATGATCATTTTAAAGAACTCGCATGATCGCCGTGAAGCACACGCGTGGTCAACGCAACACGTCACTTTCACATATTTCAGAGCATTTCGAAGCACTTTTTCCTCCATCACGAGCATCAGCATCATGAGTCGCGGTGATCACAGTCGTTTTGCTCTCTCCGCGAGTCGAGTGAAACCACAACTCGAAAGTATAACGCAAGGTTCTGACATACCGAAACGTTGGAAGATGCGAGGTTCTGACTTCTTTTCGCTATTCGTTCTATTTCGTACAGTATTCTTCTACATATTGATATGTGTATAGAAAAGTGAAAGTTATTAAGGTTTACAGAAGATGTTCATACATAAATCTGTGTTGGACCGTAGTTTACGACGCCCGTGATGTTCCTTTTTTTAATATAGGAAAGAAACGTTAGTGTCATTGGACTAGATGTTGTTACAAAAAGAAAATAATTAACTCCAGAATAATGTTTTTAATTTAACTTTTAAGTAATTTCTGTAAGCTATCTCAGTTTGGAATAAAGAATATAGTTCTATAAATAACTGATGGTATAATATTTGTGCAAACTCTATAATTTTGAAAAAATTTAAATAAGACTTCGACCCTTTGTTTGAGGGAGTATAACTTGCATACGTACCCAGCTTATAGTAAGTTCATAAAGCAGAACGAAAGAATTTCCTTGAACGAAGAAGCACACCGATTATGCATATCGTAATCGTAGTGGGTAAGCAATATCCAGAACGTGCATGCTTTCCTAAAATTAAATATACCAGCTAGTAACTCTGCGTACCCACGTACCCACACTCTGATGGACATTTAAATTGCCTAAATCCAGGGACGACTTCATAAAATGTGAAAGGAAGAATATTAAGCTAATATTGAACATTTATATTTTTATATCGATTTCTCACTACAAGTAAGTAAGAACAGTACAAAATACAAGTGAAGTATTTGAGATTAAATAAAAATTTTAATTTATTCATTCTTAGCGTTCAAAATAAAACTTTATAGCATTTGTCTTAGAAATTGTTACTAAAAAAAAAAGATTGGAAAAAATGCCAAACACACTAGACATCAAAAAATAATTCTAATGTATAAAACAAGATTTTTGTAAATAATTCATTGTTGTCCGAGCCTTAAGATGCTTACAGACCAATACATCGAAGGCATTTTTAGTTTTGGATTTTTACTATGTTGAATAGTCTGCACGGGGCTGTAAATTTTTCCAGCCTGTAACTTTTTCGATATATGTATAAAAAAATGTTGCTGGTCGAACTTGGAACTTTTTTGGTCTAAAATAGCTGATGAGCACCAGTCCTGGGTCAGACCAGGCCTTCAAAAAAGAACATAGCTTTTTTATTCTTTGTTCGCTAATCAGTGCCAAAAATAGGCCAGATCAGATCTTCCAGACTACACGGAGAAAAATATATCGCACAATGATATCGCAAAACCTCTATATTGCAAGAAAGCGCAATGTAATAACGTAAAATCAGGTCCCGGAGTTTTGTACGATATTATAATGCACTAATATCACAGAAAAAAATTAAGTTAAATGTTGTTGCTGTCGTCTGCTACGGTATCCTTAGCAGCAATGGGAAAAAGGCAGAGCATGAGTGAGTTCGAGCTATAAATCGGGACACCAGATTTAAAACAGTCACAGAAAAAAATAATAATTTGCTGCAGATAAAACCTGCAACGCTTAATGATTAAACATATTTCGGCGAAAGTTTCACTGAGGTTATGAAAATAATTCTGAACTCGTCGACTGCATCGCGCTGAAATGAGAAAATTTCGGTAAAACATGTAGAATTAACAAACATAAAACACAAATCAATTCGTTCTTACTGATATATTTCCTCCGAAATAAATCACATTATTGTAGACGAATTAGAACTTATTTGATGGAATACTAGAGGCTTTCAGAGACTATTTTAGGAGACAATTCGGAGATGAAGCTATAGGACACCACAGCTGCGATGTTGAACACGATGCGTTGGAAAAC
>NC_046661.1:38609279-38610453 GCF_010883055.1 Belonocnema kinseyi | reverse complement strand
AGAGATCGATCTCGGATGATCCTGGCCTGATCAATTAAATAAATTTAATTGATGGCACGAGTGCACCAGCTCAACAAGGCAGTGTCGCTACTCACTGAGATCCTAAACAGACCCGTTTACGTTACCCGTTTAAGATGCACTTAAAGCCGCCTTTGGCCCATGTGAATGACAGATGTTTTTTTAAAGTTTTAACGCTGCAAGAAAAAGTATTGGGATTACTCCGTGAGTTGCTAATCCAAATTTTAATGTAGTATCCGAATTTCAACAATTTAAAATTTGATCTTGCTGTTTTTTTTAGTTTTGTAAAAAGAAAAAGAAGGGGGACTCAGTGGAGTCTTTAAGGGTACTTTGTAGAAGCTCCTTTCGGTTCCTTCGGTCCGCCAGGGAAAGCTTTAAGTAAAAAAAAATATATGCAATAAGACAGTCCACTCAAAAACTATTTAACAAAACCGTGTATACATTATAAACTTGTATGGTCTTTACACGGTTTTTAAACATATTTATTTATTTGACTCTCTTATTTTATAGAATTTTTTCATCTGAAGCTTTAGAGTAACTGGCGAAATATTTGAAAATTGGAAAAAAATTGATATAGTAGGATACATCCTATAAAAATATCAGAAAGAAGCTCAATGTTGATAAAATTTTACATCATGAACGCAAAATATGACTTGCATACTCTCCTTCCGAATAACATCCTGCTATTTTTTTTAGATTTTAGTGAGCAACACTTTGATATTCCTTTTCATGTTGTTTGACATCTCATAAACGATTCCCAGCTTTTCAAAAACATTTCTTGTTCTATAGAAGTAAGTTCGAGTTAAGGTAAGGTTAAGTTTGCATGAATATAAGGTCTACATTATTTTTTTGATAAACATACGGGGCAAAATACGTTAAGTGAACCCACCTAAAATTGTTTTTTTATCGGATTGAAACTTGGTTAAATTGTAGCCGTGTTGGAACTATATTAATTAACCAAACCGGTTGTCAATATAGAGGGGTTTGAAGTTTTCAGGTTATGGACGTATATGAAGCTTGAAATAAAAATTGACAATAAACACAAAACCGCAGGTACAGTCTGTCAAGTTAAAGCGTAGGTGGCTTTACTCGCAGTCGGTAAGGTGTATCGACATGATTTTGGTGTCAAAATATTAAGAAGAGCTCCCTCTTTCAT
>NC_046661.1:38596802-38609179 GCF_010883055.1 Belonocnema kinseyi | reverse complement strand
CATGCGCGCATGAGCCTGAAGGGGAGCGGTATTGGGCCAATATCGATCTCCCGCGATCAACACAGGTGTCTGCTCATCGAGTGTGACGTGTGATCGTAGTGTAGCTTTGCACTTAATCAGAGTAGTATTTAGGGAGTGAATAATTTTAATGGTCTACCCTATGGGGTGTTTTAAAAGTTCCTCTCTTTCAGGTAGCAGTTAATAAGCATTCCGTCGGTAATTTTAAGAATTTTGTCTGGATGCTAGCGCCACGCAGTGGAAACCTTAGACAACAACGCTGCGATGCAAGTGAGAGAAAATTTTGTATTCAACCTTTGCGCGCAACATAATACTTGAGCTATTATGGATGCGCTTGAAATCACCTTCAGCTGAAGATAATTACATTTTTGTTTTATTCGTAAAAAATAACAGTTATATTAAAAAAATCAAATCTTCGGAAAAATAATGCAAGGTACGAAAACACATAAATGACAAAAATTCTGCATTCAGAAACAATCTACAAATTTGTAATAAACTTTTGTTATGAGAATACATACAAAATGAAACAAATTAACTTTTTGGAAAAATGACACAAGCTACAATAACACTGAAACTAATAAAAGTTTTTGCCTAAATTATATCTATAAATTTTCCTCGAGCCACTTTACGCAGGATGCGTATTTTTTCTTTATGTAATAAAAAATAACATTAAATGTATGGAAAAATGACACAAGTTGTATTAAAAAGTTTTTTTTATATTATGCATGTATCACGAAGCGCGAGATACTTACATTTTCGGATAGTTTGGATGATTTTTGGGATCCGAAAAATACCCTTTAACAAAGCGAGAAAAACAGAGCTGTCCGAGCTGTTTCTTAACATACCTTCAGCTTCCACCATTTTGTATTCCTCGCTGTGGGACCACGCATGCACCTCCATTTTGTTACAAGTTCACGCACGCCGCTTGAAAAGAAAAAATTTTGGTAATTTGTTTCAATCTGCAAGAAGTAGAGCACACTCATTTTGTGTGGTTACCACAATAATAATTATTCATTGTCAATTTTTTAAAGCTTTATAACAGAAAATCATCCGTACGATATTTTTAGTTGATTCCGAAAAGAAAAATTGAGCGTATTCGCTGAAATATAGGCAAACTCTTTACTTGTTTATGTATATTGTTTAAATAATCAACAATCGTTGTCAACTTAAAAACTATCAATAACGACAAGTCATCGCAAAGTCATTCTTATTCAATTTCGTAAACTAAAATTAAGCCTATTCGTGTGAAAAAAACAAGAATATAAATTTGTGTGTCAAAATTGTTCAATTATCTTATAATTCTTATAAATTTGCACAGTATCGTAATAAAAATTATTTAAATCTTTAATAAATGTTGGGACTTTGCGAGGTAACATAACAAAAAGTCATCGAACAGATATTCTTAGTTAATTCTGTAAAAATTAAACATATTCATTGAGAAATAGCCAAACTCTGATTTTGTTTATGAAAATTGTTTGATTAATTAATCATTCTTGTAAATTTTAAAATTATCGTATCGAAGATTTATTTTTAAAACATCCTTTATATAGACAAATTCTTCCTTCCATAGACAAATTGCGCGTAATTTCTGAAAAATAGCCAAAATCTAAAATTCGTTAAAAAAATAGACAAACTCTGTACACGGTGCGACTGCGGCAAGAGCTATCACTATTTTTGATACGAGCGGTTACTGTAAAAATAAAAATGTTTGGAATGGCAAGAGGCACCGTTGTCAAAGCACTGACCGCTCGATAATCACACGAGCCGCCCGTGCCAATGGCAACAGCAGCGCGAGCTTTATAAGTGTTGCGTCTAACCCGGCCAGTTCTTGCGATTGACAGCAATCTCTCATGTTACTAATTTTTAATAACGCGTGATGTCAAATAGTTCTAACGTTGAGTGACAACCTCGTTTGTCGCTCGACACTTTCGCCACATTATCAAATGCTGAAAGTAATAAGGTAAAATGTGTCATAGTCAAATATACTTTGCGGACTTAATCATTTGGGTAGTCTTTTTATTTTAAGAAAATCTTTTTGAACAGAACTTTCAAATTAGAATTGGACTTTTTACGGCTGGGAATCAAAAATTAAAAGTCATAACAGTACATGAAAGTTAGGTAAGGCGTGGTTTGAACATTAAGAAATTTGTTTTTTCATGGGCGAACGTTGCATTTCTAATAATCCTTTACATTTATCAAATATATTATAAACGCATAAATACATTTACGCTTTACATAAGTATTCAATGTATTAATTCCAGTCGCTTACTCTTCATAGCGCAGTTGGTATATTGCTGTAAATGAGACGAGCGACAAGCGCAGTTGTCACTAAACGTTAGAGCTATTTGACACCACGCACGGGCGGCTCGTGTGAATTCACGAGCGGGCAGTGGATTGGCAACTGTGGCTAATGCTAAGAATTTTTTTATTTTAACACTAATCGCTCGAGCCAGCGCTTCTCCGTGTATTTGTTTATTAAAATTTTTTTTAATAATCAATAATTCTTGTAAGTTTGCAAAGTGTCATAATCAAGACTCATAGGGAATAAAATCTTAGTTGATTCTGTAAAAAAGAAACCTATTTGTTGAAAAATAGCCAAGCTGTGAATTTGCTTATAACAATTTTTTCAACAATTGACGACAAGCATCTATTTTCAATCAAAAGTGATAAAGATTTTATTTCTCTCAAATTTATACCAAATAATTTATACCAAATAATTACAAGCTAAACGTTTCCAATCCTGAAAAGAACTTTAGTTCATTATTTTGGTTATAAGGTAATACCTTACATTTGATCATTCTTACCCACTAGAAATTATTTGTAGCTAATTTTAGCATAGATATATAACCTTCTTTGATAAATATGAAAATCTAAAAAAAAATGGTATTACTGAAAAGTTAAACAAAAACGTAAAGTTTGTTGTTAAATAAAAAATTAAAGAAATTAATAGTAAGAAATCCAAACACCCAAATCTTTCTCAAATTTCAAATACTTTTATTTATAAAAAACGGTACTCACAATTTTTAAATTTTCCAACATTTTGAACTATAAATTAACAGTCAATGAAAAAGCCTTCTTTTCAAAACGAGCATCAAAGAAATTATGTGTATACCTAAATATTTCTACTTTGCTAGCACACGAACGTTCCTTATGAAGAAACAAATGTATAATCGTTGAATAACGCTTCCACGAAAACAGAACTCCTGAGTTCAAATAATCGCGCCTCATACATCAACAGTCAATTAAGAAAACGAGTTATTTCAGCCAATCGCTCGGCGAGGACATCTCGTAACAAATTAAGTAGGCTACTCTTAATGTGTAAACATCTTAGGCTTCGAGTGTGATGGTCACGTCTATGCACAGTGGTCTAAAATCGGAAAAAGATAGTCAAAAGTAGAAAATCTTCATAGAATGGGCCAAATTCGATTACTTACGGGTTTTTGAAGTCGTTGATGACGACTCTGATGTCAAAAATTCCGAAAACAGAACGGGGGATCCAATATGGCGGACGAGTATGCTTAACAAACTTTGGATTTTTTTCCAAATTGGTATAACGGGGATTTCAAGGTTGCTGATTACGAATCTAATATCAAAAATTCCAAAAACAAAATGGCGGACGAGTGTGCTAAATAAACGTTCTATTTTTTTCAAAATTGTTATAACCGCGTTTTGAAGGTTGTTTGATTATGAATATGATCTCAAAAATTCGAAATCAAATCAGCGGATCCAATGTGATGAACAAGTATGCTAAATAAGCTTTAGATTCTTTTCAAAATTGATATAACGGGGTTAAGCATACTCGTCCGCCATATTGGATTGGCCATTTTGTTTTCGGAGTTTTTGACATCGGATTCGTAATCAGCAACCTCAAAAACTCGTAAGTAATCGAATTTAGCCCATTCTATGAATATTTATATAGGCGTGACCATCCGTATCGAGGCCTAAGATGTTTACACATCAAAATTAGCCTACTTAATTTGTTACGAGATGTCCTCGCCGAGCAATTGGCTGAAATAACTCGTTTTCTTGATTGACTGTTGATGTATGAGGCGCGATTATTTGAACTCAGGAGTTCTTGTTTCGTGGAAGCGTTATTCAACGATTATACATTTTTTTCTTTATAAGGAACGTTCATAAGAAACGTTATTAAGTCCGCAAAGTATATTTGACTATGACACGTTTTACCTTATTACTTTCAGCATTTGATAATGCGGCGAAAGAGTCGAGCGACAAGTGCGGTTGTCACTCAACGTTAGAACTATTTGACATCACGCGTTATTAAAAATTAGTAATATGAGAGATTGCTATCAATCCCAAGAAATGACCGGGTTAAATGCAATACTTACCGAGCTCACGCTGCTATTGCCATTGGCACGGGCGGCTCGTGTGAATTATCGAGCGGTCAGTGCTTTGACAACTGTGGCTCTTGCCATTCCAAAAATTTTTATTTTAACAGTAACCGCTCATGTCAAAAGCAGTGATAGCTCTTGCCGCAGTCGCACCGTGTACAGAGTTTGGCTATTTTTTAACGAATTTCAGATTTTGACCATTTTTCAGCAATTTCGCTCAATTTGTCTATGGAAGGAAGAATTTGTCTATATTAAGGATGTGTTTAAAATAAATCTTCGATACGATAATTTTCAAATTTACAAGAATGATTAAATAATTAAACAATTTTCATAAACAAAATCAGAGTTTGGCTATTTTTCAATGAATATGTTTAATTTTTACAGAATTAACTAAGAATATCTGTTCGATGATTTTTTGTTATGTTACCTTGCAAAGTCCCAAAATTTATTAAAGATGTAAATAATTTTTATTACGATACTGTGCAAATTTATAAGAATTATAAGATAATTGAACAATTTTCATACACAAATTTATATTCTTGTTTTTTTCACACGAATAGGCTTAATTTTAGTTTATGAAATTGAATAAGAATGACTTTGCGATGACTTGTCGCTATTGATAGTTTTTAAGTTGATAACGTTTGTTAATTATTTAAACAATATACATAAACAAGTAAAGAGTTTGCCTATATTTCAGCGAATACGCTCAATTTTTCTTTTCGGAATCAACGAAAAATATCGTACGGATGATTTTCTGTTATAAAGCTTTAAAAAATTGACAACAATGAATAATTATTATTGTGGTAACCACACAAAATAAGAGTGCTCTACTTCTTGCAGATTGAACCAAATTACCAAAAAATTTTCTTTTCAAGCGGCTTGCGTGGACCTGCATATTATAATGTTGGACCTCGCAGTAGAACAGTTGTGTTAGGGCAACAGGTCCAAAATGATGTACTAGTAACGAAATGGAAGCGCATGCGTGGTCCCACAACGAGGAATAAAAAATTGTGGAACCTGACGATATGTGAAGAAACAGCTCCGACAGCTAAGGTTGTTTTTACGATCCAAAAATCATCCAAACTATTCGAAAATGTAAGTATCTCGCACTTCGTGCTACATGCATAATATAACAAAAAACTTTTTAATGCAACTTGTGTCGTTTTTCCATACATTTAATTTGTTTATATTTTATGTTATTTTTTATGATATAAAGCAAAAAAAATGCATCCTGCGTAAAGTGTCTCGAAGAAAATTAGTAGATATGATTTGGGAAAAAAATTTTATTAGTTTAAATGTTATTGTAGCTTATGTCGTTTTTCCAAAAAGTTAATTTGTTTCATTTTGTATGTATTCTTAAAAAAAAGAGTTTATTATAAATTTGTAGATTCTTTCTGAATGCACAATTTTTTGCCGTTTATGTGTTTTCGGACCTTGCATTCTTTTTCCGAAGATTTGCTTTTTTTGATGCAACTGTTATTTTTTACGATTAAAACTAAAACTACGCATTCTATCAGTAAATGATTAATAACAAATGTGTAAATCTTGTTTGGGTGAAAACAATTTGCCTCTTTATTCTTTTTGTAGGTTGTGTCGTTTGTATCAAAATTTAATTTCTCTATTTTAATGCTGTTTTTTACGGATAAAGCAAAAACTACGCGTCCTATCGAAAAGTGAATACTACAAAATTTGTAGATATTTTTTAAGTGCATAATTTTTATCCATTCATCTCTTTTCGTTTCTTGCATAGTCTGACCGAAAAATGGATATTATTTTTTGTGCCTTCAAAATTTGAATTTTTAATTTTTCGAAAAAATCTAAAAAGTTGTTATTATAATCTAGTAGGCTCGTCAGAAACTAAAGTTTTTCTTTTCTTGAGTGTTTTTATATCGTGCGTTATTTAGGGTAAAGTTTTCATTTTTTTCCTAATAAAATGTTTAATTTCGATGACGATTAGAAAAGTTATATACTCTTCAAAATTTTGAAAATGTTCAGAAAATAGAATTAAAATATTTTTCTAAAAGATTAGGAAATTCCATTTAAATTCGTCACTACATATTAAATATATTTAAAAACTATGTCGGTTATATTTTTCGATTAAACAAAATTTCAAAAAGTTAGAGCTTTTTCAAAATTTGAATAAAATTTTTTATGAGTTTTAAAAATGTTTATCAAATTTTCTGGTACATGTGAAAAAGACTTGTAAATTATCTTTGTTACATTTTTGACTTCGATAAAAATTCGAAAAGTGATATGCTTTTCAACATTTTGAAAATTTTCAAAGAAAAGGAAAATAACATCATTGTTTAATAGATTAAGAAATATCAATCCAAATCTTAATTAGACAAAAGTTCCAAAAGTTGGATCATTTTGAAAAATATCCAATTTTGGTTGTTAAGAAATCCATAAGTTTAAAGCATTTTTTTAGTAGATTTTAACAGAATTTACAAATTATCTTTATGAAGATAATACAAAATATACAAAATAATACAAAATACCGAACGCGAAGCGTGAGTCTCGCAATGAGAATGTAATCGTCAAAGCTGAAGGTGCTTTGTGAAAAAAATTTCAGTTACAATTTATGGCTGTAATTCCACAGAAATAATTTCCATGTTCTAATTAGTTTATACGATATGAAACGTAAAAATGGATACTCTGTTAAGATAATTTTCGACTTACAGTTAATAAATAACATTGATTGAGATAAGACTGCTATTATTATTTTTATTAAGACCTGACTGTAGCTAATCCACTGTTTAAATTAGTTAAATCCCCTATTCGAGTTAGTGTTTTACACTATTTGAATTAGCAGAATCCTCTTTTCGGATTAGTGAAATCTCCTAATTGAATTAGTGAAACCGTAATTCTGTGGAATAATTCTTTCCTGCTGAAAGTAAAAGAGGATAGACATTCTCTCACTATTAATCATTTTTTATCTACGAGACTCTCTGAATCTAAAATAGTGAATTTCTCTATTTCATAGTGACTCACTTTTCTTAAATTGAATTAGTGAAAATTCACTATGAAATAGTGAAATTCACTATTTCAGCTTGAGGGAGTCTCGTAGATGGAAAATGATTATTAGTAAAAGGATGTCTATCCTCTTTTACTTTCACCAGGAAATAATTATTCCACAAAATCTTGAAGTAGCATAATATTGTTCAATTGAACAAGTTCAAAAAATTGTTTATAGTACTAGAAGAAATTAACGAATAGAAAAAATACTTTGGATATAGGCTATATAACCCGTGTGGAAAAATGTCTTGGCAGTGTGGTTACAGGTCTGGCCCAGGTCTGGATTTTTTAGACTGTCTAGTCTGGAAGATCTGTTCTGGCCCAGGTCTGAGGACAGTCTGGTCCAGGTCTGACCTAATCTAGATCATCTAGTCTGGAAGGTCTGGTCAACAATTGATCAACAATTGTAAGTTCGGCCTGGAAGGTCCGGCTTGGCCCAGACCTAGCGCTTATCAGCGAGCCAAAGCCAAAAAAATCTTAAGTTCAATTAACACATTTTCTTTGGACATTTTTCGAAAAAGTTAAAGGGTGCTTAAATTGATAGAAAATAAGAAATTCACACTATGAAAGCAGGCATTTTTTTCTTAACACCTTGACAGCCTGGCCTGCTCAGTGAATATCGATTATTATTATTATAGTGAAAAATGATTTTTTTCCAAGTCATTTCCAGGTGACGTTACAACTTGCAGTACCAATTACGTATTGAATCTGACCTCTCTGTCACACTGCTAGTGTGTCCGTTTAAAGTATTCAAATCAATTTCAAACATTCGAATTATCGACTTTATCAATTTATCGATATTTTTTTTGTTACTGGTTAAAAATCTTGAATTTGAGAGTTGTTTATAAATTAAATATTAAAAACAGAAATAATCATTTGTTTGGTTATTTGACAATTTTTGTAGGTCCTTCGAGCCGAATTTAATTTCAGTACTAAGGAAATATAATGGAAAAATTTCATGGAAGTGAAATCTTCAAATATTCAGCAAAAATTCGACATATTATAACTGTCAAAAATGGTCAGAAAACGATATTTCAAGGACGTTGAAAATCTAGAAAGATACTAGAGGAACCCCCATAGAAGTCCTAAAAGATTAACACACTATTTTATTTGGATTTCCAATTAGAGAACGGAGAAAAAAGTTCGGTACATACTGAAGATGAGTGCGTTCTACTGAATTAGAATCGTACATGCGACTGCGTGCGCAGTAGATGCTACTCTTCAGTGATTAGTAAAATCGCGCTTAAAATGATCAAAAAGAATCGTTAAAAATATATAATTACAGATAGTATAGTATTCTTTTCAAGATATACATGTATCTACTTATGATTAATTGGTACATCGTAATTTTTAACGCTTGAATAACAATTAAAATTTCGCACGCAAGGGGGGCGGGATTCGAAAGCATAACCTAACGCACGAGCCTAACCATTCGCCTATCGAGATTAGTTGTATGCAGCTTGAAAAACCAGGAATGGATTCTTAAGCACATACAAATTAGAATTATATGGTCTGAACATTCTCATTTTTCGGTTTACACCAAAAGTATGAAAATAAGATAATTTATATTACTAAATGCATTATTCATATTTGTTTCTAAAATTTAATGTCTAAATGTTCAAAAAACTTATTCATGTGAAAGTCACTTTTTGACGGTAAAATAAAAATAAAAAATAAAACTATAATAAAAATCAAATAAAACTAAAATTAAAAATAAAATTCATTACAAATTAGAATTATATGGTCTGAACATTCTAATTTTTTTATTTACACTAAAAGTATGAAAATAAGATATTTTATATTACTAAATACTAATTCATATTTGTTTCAGAAATTTAATGTCTGAATTTTCAAAAAACGTATTGATGTAAAAGTGAGTTTTTGACGGTATATGACTAACAACACTTATACAAACTTATAAAAAGCAATCACTATAAAAGAAACTTAAATTAGCTTATCTTCAAATACAGACAGGTATGAAGGAAATCCCCATTCATTTAAAATATCTTCCATAATAATCAATATAACAAACACGGTCACACGCGATTGGCTGCCAGTCAGCGGATCAGAGAGGTTAAGCTTACAGTTTAACTCAGGAGCGTCAGAGGGCTATACAGTTGATTTTACTGAACAGATAGTCAACGTTCGTACTCTTCTGTTCAGTAGAATCAATAGAGCGCTGTTTAGTGTTTCTGAACCAACGAGTAGTTGCTATTACTATAAATCAGCTTACAAAACGCGAATAGTAGCATATACAGTAACTGTTCTCTCCGTGAGGATATTTCGTAAAACGGAACAACCGTAAGTTTATAACTTTAAAATTTAAAGAAGGAGACGAGAGCTATGAAAAACGTGTTAGAACCGTCGAATCCAAGAAGATTTTGTAATCGTAGAGAAGGAAATTCTAGCTAATAAAGATGAAATTATAGATTTAGAAATGTAGATCATCGAACTATGTAACAATAAAAATGAATCAACGGATGTAATTTCGCGTAAAGAAACTATATTAAATTCAAAACGCAGGAAACTAGAAATTAAACAGAGTCGCCTCGCCAGTCAACGATCTTTAATGCAAAGAAATCAAGAAGAAACAAAACAAGAAGCAGTTATGAAAAAATACAACATGGCAGGAAGCGGAAGAGGATTAAGTGAATACAGTCTCGCATACACTAAAAAATCTGTCTATAAATAGTTAGAAAATATGGAACCAGGAGAAGAAACAAAAAAGTTACTAAAAACAACATACGAATACGAAGAACCTAGATTAAAAACTGCAAATATTCATCAACTGGAATTCGTTGATCACAAGATAGAAGATTTATCTTAAACTAGGAACCGAATGATTACTCGTCAAACGGTTGGTAATCACCTCGATACGTTTGATGGCTCTTATTTTATTGAGAAGACAAGCCTTTTTATCTTAGTATAAATTATCTTCGGAAATGTGTGGATTTTCAAAACCAGAAAATTTACTAAGACTCGACAAAAGTTTAATTGGAGAAGCTAGAAGAAAGTTTAATATTCTTTTAGGGACTGCAAAGAATTCTGATGTCATTATGGAAAATTTGAACGTGTCGTGAATGAACTAATGGAAACTGCTCGCAATGTACAAAATCTAAAGATTTGAGTCAATTTGATGAGTTCATCTTCTTTGAAAGAAATATCACCGGTGCAGTTGAGAATATTGAAAGCGAATTCATCAGCAAGGAACAATTACTGTCAATATTATTAGGCAAACTCCCTCTGCATATAACCACTTAATGGGGAAGTTACCTAATTGATCACAATATTCAAGGTCATCGAGCACCTCTCAACGATTTCTCCACATGGACGCAGAAGATGGCGGAAATTATTTCTCAGATCACAATTACAATTGATACTCCCACTACTTCCCAGTGGCGGACTGGCATGGTTGCGCCACCTAAGCCAAGCCAAGGAGCCCCAAAAAGATGATATTCTTTAAACAAATAAATATGTTAGATTGCAATGAAAAGAGTGAAAAGAATATCCAATAATATCCACGATTTACACTTGTACTCCTGTAAGTAATACCAGTAAATTAAAAAGTGTTCTCCAATTTCTTTTTACCTATATTATTCCTAACAAATTCCCTAGTGCATGTTTTGCATTCTATTAAAGAAAATATTTAAAAATTTAAGAATAAATTGGTTATATTGAAACATTAAAAGTGAACGGAATATTCTTTTCATCAACTACATTACGGAATTTTAAATTAATTTTTTTTTCACTGCAATCCAAAATATATTTTTGAATAAAAATGCATAGGACATCTAAATGTATTTTTTATGGGCGTTCGCTAATATACTGAGTTTTTACATATGTTAACTTTCGATTGCGCCTATACGTACCTTAAGGGAGTTTCCAGATCAACTTATTTATGCAAAAAGTATGACTGTATTTTCGCTTACAAATATTAAAGGGGGCAACTCATTTAATTTATACAAAATCTCGACGAATTATCTGCTGTGTTTAATTATTTTAGTAATTGTTAAGTTTAAACTCAATTTTATATTAAAATGACTACTTATGACTCGAAATTTTCTCTAAAACAAGTTATTAACTTCCATTTCAAGAGTTCGGATAAAAGGATATATTTCATTATTTTGGAAATTGTAAAATATTACTATATTTTGCTATACTTTACTATAATAATTGTTATTTTATTATCAATTCAGAATTTTTCGTAATTTTTAACGTTATGTTTATAAATTGCTTATTTAAATCAAGGCTAATATTATCGTTGCAAAAATACTTGAAAGCTTGCAGTCTATGGTGTGACAAGTTTTGCATTCTTGAAAAATAATAAGAAACATAAAAAAATTAACCATTTTTTTAACTCTTAGGCGAAAAACAATCTGCCCGCTGCGCAGACAAATTCTTATTAGTTTCAAGTTGCAGCGCGTCTAGGGTTCACGACTTTTGGTTCTTGCGCTTCGCGCTCGATAATGTATATAATTCACGCTGTATGCGAGTTCTTTGTGCTTCCCCACGTTTTTACACAACATTTTAAAAATCAAAGGTCAAAGCATCGACAAAACTGTAATTTGGTGATTGCGAATTATCTTTAGTTAAAGCCCCTTAGGCTTTAACGAACATATTCTCATTACGTATCTGGTGCTTCGCCCTCGATTTCTTCCAAAATCCGAACTTTTCTACATTACGTACAACACGATTATATCAAATGTATATTAAATTAATTTTTTTACTTTGGCCCGGGATTCCTCATTCAGTTATTACAAAATAAAGTACACACTTTAATTATAATGAATAATTTAATATTATTGTTAAAATCAAAACAACGCGTACCATAATAATGATTAATGAAGAATTTGAAGCTCTTTTATGGGTGACTTGTAACTTGCATATTTAGACTACGAAATTGAATTGTTTATTTTTCATTATTTTTGTTGTATGATCAAAATTCGAGTTAAGGAAAAAAAAATACAAAAAGTTGTTATGACAGTGGTAGTGGTG
>NC_046661.1:38590326-38596792 GCF_010883055.1 Belonocnema kinseyi | reverse complement strand
ACACATCTAATACGTTTACGTTATACTCCTTCGAAACAGTTTTTCCTTTTCTCGGTTCATCTTTTTTTTAGGAGTTGTTCCCAGTATTGGATCCCCGACCGCGCCCCTGGGTACACAGTTCGTCACTGCTACTTCCCATAATCTAACATCAATGAATCAAACTCAAACATCTAGAGAAAAAGATAGAAAATTTAGTGAACAAAAGAACACATACAAAGCCTACGGAAAAAATAGCATTCTCTAGAAAATTGTGCAACCTTCAAACAAATTAGATTCCAAACAACGATGGAAGATAGCAGAAAAAGCCAGGGTGCGCTATTGTTGTCTTCAGCAACATACAGACAAGTGTCAGAAACGACGAACTTGTGGAATCAATGACTGTTCCAAATTTCATCACTGAGTGCTTCATAAAATCGCTGGCGAAAACCTGGAAATGAAGTAGTGATGTGCTTGGGGAAGAAAAGGAAGGTGTTATACTAAACATTTTTCCGATACGAATGCGCAGACCTGCACGAATAGTGTCGACCGTAGCCCTTTTAGACGAAGGAAGTACCGCATCACTAATTGATGAAAATCTCGCTAGGAGTCTGGGAATCAAAAGTCTAAACTTACCATTGTACTGCAAATGGACGGGCGACATATACTGCTATGATGAAGACTCAATAGTGTCAAATACTGAAGTGGCTGGAAGAAACAGCAATACATTTTTCGATCTTAAGAAAGTAAGAACTATGAAAGATATAAACTTACTTGAACAAAATTGGGACATTGATATGTTGATACAAAAATACCAGTATCTGAAATAAGTTGATACATCTGTAATCCAAAGATGTAAACCAATGATCTTAATTGGTCAAAATAATGCTTCTCTTATAGTATCAAGACAAGTTCTCCAACCTTGGGAAGATGCACCAATTCTATCAAAAACGAAAATTGAATGGCCTGTCCATGGTCCAATGGGATTCCTGCCGAAACGACAAGATAATCCCCTGAAGTTATACTCTTCTGCCATCCTAATGAAGAGGAACTCCATGAAAAATTAAAAAAAAAATACTTTGCCATTAAAAATTTTGGAGTTATTGAACCAAAAGTGAAGAAAACCCAAATCATGGAAGAAGGTAGGGCTGTAATTATAGTTAATTCCTTTATACGATAAATCGGCAAACAATACGAGGATAACCTTCATATTACCTTTATATTACCTTGGAAATTAAAAGATAAAGCTTTATCTGATAATAAAGGAATGGTTTTACATAGACTGATATGTTTAGAAAGAAATTGATCAATGACAAAAATGTAGGAATACCTTATTGTTCTGAATTAGAAAAAGTTCTAAAGAAAAAGTATGCTGTACCCGTTTCAAGAGAAGAACTTCTTAACGATAATAATATATGATTTTTACCCCACTTTCCGGTCATTAAGACAAACCACACAAAATTCGAGTGGTGTTTGATGCATCTGCAGAAGTCCAAGGAAAATCATTGATTGATCATCTTATCATTGATCCAGGCTGGCTAATATCACTTTTTGGAACTGTTATTAAAATCCGACAACATAAAATAGCATTCACTGCAGATATCCGTGATATGTTCAATCGAGTTAAAATTGAAGATGAACAAAGTTACGCTCAATGTTTCTTCTGGAGAAATTTGAAGGTTCGAGATGAACCCAGGATACTTCGAATGACAGCAATGTTATTTGGAACAGCATCTTCTCTCTTTTTAGCACAATTCGTGAAGAATTACAATGCTAAGAAATACGAAGACGAGAGCCCGGAAGTACGAGTACCCTCATCGAGAACCATTATGTAGATGACTACGTCTATGAAACAGCAACTGAAAAAGAAGCCATTACAATTATTCGAGATCTAATCTTCGTCTAAGATCAAGCAGGCTTCGAACTCAAGAAATTCGTTAGCAATTCCAAAACTGTCATGAAGAGTATTCCGAATCATCTACTAGTGGAAGACACGTTGACTGATGTTCTTGAAGAGAAGAATGAACAACGAGTTTTTGGAGTTACTTGGAGTGCAAAGGAAGATTACCTGTCTTTCTCTCTAAAATTACACAAAATAAACCAAGATTCAATTAACTGTTTAAGAATTCAAAAAAAAGGGAAGTTCTTAAAATATCTATGTCAGTATAGGATCCAGTAGGGTTGTTGTCACCAATCACAGTGAAGGTAAGAATATTACTTCAGCGAGTATGGAAAGTAAAGCGATGGGGCAACTCTATAACTAACGTGATGTTTCAAACATTGAAATGTTGGCTTACAGACTTGATGACAATAAAGGCTATTGGAATTCTGAAGAAATTTTGTTTAAAAGTTGACAAAGAAATTGGTGTCCTTAAAATCAAAAGGAGACTAGAGCACGCTGATGATCTGGAAATCCGAACAAAAAATCCCATCTGTTTAGATGTAAGTCACCTGTATGTAAAAGCAATAATAAAACATTATATCAAAGAAATCGACATCATGGAACCGAAACAGTAATTAATGCATTAAAAACATCATTTTGGATTACCAAGATTCGAAATTGTGTTAGAAAAATTTCTTTTAACTGCATATTTCGTAAGAAAATAAATTTATATCCTTCACAACCTATCATGGGGTTATTACCAAAAGAACGATTTATAATGCATGAGAAACCATTCACGGCCACTGAGATGGATTACTTCGGACCTCTGTATGTAAAAGGTGGAAAACAAGTTGAGAAATGATACGGAATACTTTTTACATGCCTTACAATTCGAGTCATACATGTTAAAATTGCCCGATCTTTAACAACAGGCTCGTGCATAATGGCCATTCGTAGATTTTTGTCACGAAATGGAAAAGTTAAAACATTATAGTCGCACAACGGAACTAATTCAAAATCAGCTAACAGAGTTACTCAACGCTTTAGAAGATTTGGATAAAGGTGGAAGAAAAGACGAGATGATTAAATGCAACAAATTGATTGATGCTTTATCCCTTCAGCATCTTCTCATATGGGAGGATGTTGGGAACGCCTAATAGGAAGTTTTAAGCGAACTATAAATGGAATTTTAAAAGAAACACAGCCCACAGATGAATTATTCTTAATGACTTTATCCACAGAAGCTGGATACACTGCAAAACAGTCGTCCACTCACTTACTCTTCAGTAGACAGTAAAGATCCACCAAGTCTCTCACCAAATGATATTTTACACGGCTACACTTTTGACATCGGCTCTTCCGTGATGTTTTATAAAGATGATGAGATTTTTCGAACACAGTGGCGTGTATCGCAATTCGTAGCAGATCTTTACTGGAAAAGGTGGTTACGAGAATACGTACCAACACTTTAAAAAAAAATGGAGAAACGAAGAATCAAATTTAAAAAACAGGAGAAATTGTTCTGATAGAAGATAATAATACACGAAGAGCAACCTGGCTGATGGGAATTGGTAAAGAAGTCTTTCCTGGAAGTGATAAAGTAGTTCGTGTAGGAAAAGTTAGAACTGCAACAGGAATTTTTTGTCGCCCTGTGATTAAAAGCCATCGACTAATAATGTGTGATGACAAGGAGTCATCAACGAGGTGAGAAAATATGCCCGTTTGAAGTATTTAAATCAATTTCGAATATTCGAATTACACGACCACACAAAAAAAAGTGTGCAGATCTGGTAACAAGACACACGTATTCCTATGGATTTTGGGGCGCTGAATTCAAATTCGGTATCAAAAATCACCTATGACGTCATGGTTGAGTCATAACCTCAAAAAATGACGAAAAATCATGCACTGATGCAAATAAATTTCGAAATAATGCCAGTGATGCAAGTTTTCACTGCAAAAACATGTCAACAAGTGTGAAGGATTAACCCTTACCTGATATCAACTTATTTAACATAACTTTACCCAACAGAACCTGACCTCACCTAACCTGAATTAACAGAAATTTATTGAACTACACGTAAAGCTCTGGAAGCATATTTTCCCAGTAGCAAATGTGTGCTACATCGAATGGGTCAACTCGAGCCTAACCTAGAAATAAATCTAACCTAACCTAACCTAACCTCACGAAATACAATTAAACTGATTGTGTTGTCGCGTTGTGTTTGCGGTACCGTTTGAATCAGCTTGGGCTTAACCGGCAAAGAGGTGAAATCTATCCTAACCAAAAAAACCTGACCTAACCTAACCTAACTTAACTTCACGTAACACAATTAAACTCAAATGTGTGCTATATTTAATAGGTTAACTCGATCTTAACCTACAAATGAATCTAACTTAACAGAACCTAATGAAATTTTGCTTAACGCAACACAACTTAACTTAAGTGTTCCCGTTGTAACACAATAAAATTCAAGTAGATTCTACTTGTAGTTCTAAGTTTCTTCAAATGAGTAATGTGCGTCTAAATTTTTAACCACCTGTAGTACAATGAAATTAATTTTATTGTGTTACAACGGGAACACTCAATTTAAGTTGTGTTGCGTTAAGCAAATTTTCGTTAGGTTCTGTTAAGTTAGGTTCATTTGTAAGTTAAGATCGAGTTAACCTATTAAATATAGCACACATTTAAGACTGAGAACCGTAAGCTTACATAGCTACACGTGTGGTTGAATTTCATTCGGCCAGGTTAGGTTAGGTCAGGTTTGTTAGGTTAGGATAGGTTAAACCTCTATGAAGGTTAAGCCGAAGCTGAATGAAACGGTACCGCAAACACAACGGGACAACACAATGAGTTTAACTGTGTTACGTGATGTTAAGTTAGGTTACGTTAGGTTAGGTCCTGTTTTGTTAGGTTAAGATAGGTTTGACCTCTTTGCAGGTTAAGCCCAAGCTGATTCAAACGGTACCGCAAACACAGCGGGACAACACAATCAGTTTAATTGTGTTTCGTGAGGTTAGGTTAGGTTAGGTTAGGCTAGGTTAGATTTATTTGTAGGTTAGGCTTGAGTTGACCCATTCGATGTAGCACACATTTGCTACTGGGAAAATATGCTTTCAGAGCTTTACGTGTAGTTCAATAAGTTTCTGTTAATTCAGGTTAGGTGAGGTCAGGTTCTGTTGGGTAAAGTTATGTTAAATAAGTTGATATCAGGCAAGAGTTGATCCTTCACAGTTGTCGACATGTTTTTGAAGTGAAAATTTGCATCACTGGCATTATTTTGAAATTTATTTGCCTCAGTGCATGATTTCTCGTCATTTTTTGAGGTTATGGTTCAACCATGACGTGATGGGTGATTTTTGATACTGAATTTCAATTCAGCGCCCCAAAATCCATAGAAATACGTGTGTTTTGTTACCAGATTCGCACACTTTTTTTGTGTGGCTGTGTTATCGACGTTATCGATTTATCGATATTTTTTTGTTAACAGTTAAAAATCTTAAATATAACAGATTTCTATAAAATAAACATTAAATACAGAAATAATAATTGGTTTGGTTATTTAACGACATCATTGACGTTACCGATTTATCGATATTTTTTGTTAATAGTTAAAAATCTTGAATTTGACATGTTTATAAACAGAGAGCGGGCGAGGGTAGTCTGACGTTGCGCACGGAGCGTAGCCTCGGCTCCCTCGTTGCGGAGAACCGTCGCATGGGGAGATGTGGTAGGAGAGCAGCGCGAACATTTGAATGTTTGTGGCTGTGATAAGCAGACAGCACTGAGTAGAATGAAAAGAAAATAGCGGGACAAATGATAAGTTGTCATCAATGCAAATACAGTGTGGCCGCTGGACCTTGAAATCGGGAAATGACAGTGCATTTATTTTTTGACCCGAAATTTTACAAATTTTTAGAAAATAAATCTTTCCAGCTTTGATTTCAACGGTGTTTTAAATAATTAGCTAAATTTCGTTATATTTTTCTATTCTGATATCATTCAGTTTAGAATGTATGATTCGAAAATCTTTCACTTTAAAAATGTTTTATATTTAATTTTTAAGCTTACATTTTTATTTAAAGAATTTTAAAATGCAGTTTTAAAGCCTAAAAAAATCAAAAATTAGAAATGTTTGAAATAGATGGTTTAGCAGTAAAAAAACATTTTTAGTCGATAAAATTTTAATATAGATTAATCAATAATTTTTTAATGGAACCTTACTTTAAGTATTACAAAGTAGCAATAAATAATTTAACAATATGATGCGGAATCATTTCATATTTTTAGAATTTCCAGATTTAAACTTTAAAAATTAAACTGTTTGAAATTAAAAGTCTTATTAGTTAGACTAATTTAAACACCCGATTGAAACTTTATGAACTATTTTTAATTTTAAAATAACTTAAAAATAATATATGGGGCATTATTCCTCAACTACCCCAACTCAAAAAGTCATGTTTTTCGATTGTCTCTAAACTCTGGGAATATGTTCGCCTACCCAGCAGTAGTTAATCCACAAACTTATAGACCAGGATTACCAACCCTCCCCAAGTGAGGGGGGGTTGAATTTTCAACACCAATGCCTGCAGGGGTAGTTTCAAACG
>NC_046661.1:38588390-38590226 GCF_010883055.1 Belonocnema kinseyi | reverse complement strand
ACTTTCCTGTCCTGGCATACTTCTCTAGCTTCTTTTATGTCCATGCATTTTTTCATGCAGGCTCTCGTGTTTCTGTGACTTCTTATGTCTTTTCTAAGTAGGATCTCATTCACACATTCTAACCATTCTTTCCGCGGTCTACCTCTAGGCACGTTGCCATTTACTTTACCTTGACACACTTGTTTCGTTAGTCGTTCATTTGGCATTCTCTCAACATGTCCGATTTAATTTGGCATAATTTTTTAAAAAGATTTAGGAAAATGCGAATAATTTTAGAAGAAACTTAGAAGTTCTTAAAAACTTTCAAAGATAATTTAAAATTGGAAAATCGTAAAACGACAGTAGGATTTTTCAAGATTTTGAATTAAAATTGTAAAGTGTTTTAAGTATTTTTAAAGTATTTGAAATAGAAATAATTAACTTTTAACTTCAAAAGAGTTTAGTTTATAAAACAATGTAATTGTTCAATTTTTAATGTTTCCAGTTTAAAATTCCCTAAAATAGTATAATTTTAAAAATAATTTAAATTCATTGATTAATTATTTAATTTTGATCGTTAAAACTGATAACGTAGATTTATATTTTTGGATCTCAAAAAACGTATAAAATTCCCGATCAATGAATAAATTAAAACGGCAACCCTGAAATAAAATAAAACGGTGTCGAAAAAGCATTTCAAAATCAATATCAGATAAAAATTTTTTACCAGCCATTGTTGAAATTCAACTTATTGAGGGTTAAAGCATTTAAGAACTTCTAAATATCTTAAAATGATTCGCAATTTTCCTACATCATTTTAAAAAATTATGCCAAATTAAAAAAAATGATTGAAATCTTCCACGTTCATTTTTCATAGTTTCGTAAATCTTTCTAAATCTTCTTAAAGATTCTCTTGAATTAATTTTTCAAAATAAAAAATCATTTTCAGTTTTCTTACGAACTTTAAGGCAATGTGTTTTATTTTTTTGAAGTTCTTCACAATTCTTAAAAATCTTCGAAATTATTTGAAACCATTGCAGATATTTAATTAATTTTGAATTTTTGTCAAAACTTCTAAACATTTATTGAACTTACTTGCATTTTTTAAGACATTAGATGTTAAATGGTTATTTATACATAATAATTCAACAATTTTATCAATAAACACAATTTTTTTAAGTAGTGCAATTAAAATTGTAACGTTCAAAGTTTAGTTTTTTGTATTTCATTTGTAATTACGGATTTGAAATGAACAGTCAGATATCTCTAAATATTAAATATCCGTTATTTTTCTTAATTAAAAAATTTCAAATTAAATGGTTTAAAATTGTAATATTTTAAACTGAAACAATATTTGAAAGTTAATTAATGTCTTTAATTACAAATATGGGGCATTATTCCTCAACTGCCCCAACTCAAAAAGTCATGTTTTTCGATTGTCTCTAAATTCTGGGAATATGTTCGCCTACCCAACAGTAGTTAATCCACAAACTTATAGACCAGGATTACCAACCCTCCCCAAGTGAGGGGGGGTTGAATTTTCAACCCCAATGCCTGCAGGGGTAGTTTCAAACGCCTGTAACTTCCTTTCTAATTACGCGATTTAAAATTTTTATGAGGGTTTTGGAAAGTGCTTTTTACACGCTTTCATCCTATTTTATTATTTATAACAAAAAAAATTGTTGAAACAATTTTTTCAATAAATCAATTGTTTATTTAACTTTTTTCGCAATTTAGGCATCTACGATTTTTTTAAAATAGTCTCAACAGAAAGCTTGACTTTTTTACTATGAAAAATGTCTAATAAGAAAATGGACAAATTGAAATTCATTGAGTTACAGAGCCGGTTGTAGAGGG
>NC_046661.1:38585355-38588290 GCF_010883055.1 Belonocnema kinseyi | reverse complement strand
TACTTAAATAGCACGAGAATTCTGGATCAATCTGAAAAATCTCTATCCCTTCCACACACTACTCTTTTCCCCTGCCGAGTGAGTCACGCCTACCCCGAAAGGAAAATGGCTTTATGGTGTAATAATAATAAAAAAAAAAGAATTGCTTAAAATTTTCCACATTCATCTTTCGTATTTTCGTAAATCTTTGTAAACCTCTTTAAACTTTCTCTTAAATTAATTTTTCAAAATAAAAAATCATTTTAAATTTTCCTATGAATCTGAAGGAAATGTGTTTTATTCTTTTAAGCCCTTCACAAGTCTTCAAAATCTTCGAAATTATTTGAAATCATTTCAGATATTTAATTAGGTTTCAATTCTTTCAAAACTTCTAAATATTTCTTGAACTCACTTTTTTGTTTAGTTTTGTGTTCTTGATTTGCAATTACGAATTTTAATTGAACAGTCAAATATTTCTCAATATTAAATAATTGTTATTTTCCTTAATAAAAAAATTTCAAATTCAATGATTTAAAAATGTAATATTTTAAACTGAAGGAATATTTGAAAATTAATTAAAGTCTTTAATTACAAATATATTATTTTATAGTTATTTTTAAATTAAAAACAGTTCATAAAGTTTCAATCGGGTGTTTACATTTGTCTAACTAATAAGACTTTCAAATTCAAACAATTTAATTTTTAAAGTTTAAATATGGAAATTCTAAAATTATGAACTGATTCCGAATCATTTGTCGCTCTATTTTCTTTTCATTATACTCAGTGCTGTCTGCTCATCACAGCCCTCCATGCGAAGGTTCTCCGCAACGAGGGAGCCGAGGCTACGCTCCGTGCGCAACTTCAGATTATGCTTGTCCGCTCTCTGTTTATAAAATAAATATTAAATACAGAAATAATAATTCGTTTGTTATTTGGCGACAGCTAGTTTTTGTCGATTAAGTGACGCAAATCGCCAATCAGCCAATAACCCGCGTCTGACCCACTATAATCAACGGCTGACCAGCCCATACTGACCAGACGGCCTGGCTTGGCACTCGCCAGAAAAAACGTCACACTTTTCGCAAGGTCGAGCCCTGACCATCTGGTCAGTGCCAGGGGTGGAAACCTGGTGGTCTGTTTTGGGCCAGGCCTGCCCTAGAAAAGTTTTCCACAGCTCAGTTGCAGTCTAGGACGGCAATATTTTGGAACGGGGTGCAGGCAAAATTTTAGTGGGTAAACATTTTTTAAAATTTCGTATTGTTTCTACAAAGATGCAGCATGAGTGAGGTGGAAAAAATTGTTTAAAGACTGACTGAAAACATTTAATTTTATTTAACCCAGTTATGTGATGTGTTGAGTAATTGAAAGCATTACTTAATTTAAAATATATTTATACTTTATGTAAATTTATATAATATTTAAAATATACATCATTGAAGCAAAAACAAATAGAGAAAAGTGCTACACTATATGTAATATTTGAGATTACTGTTGATTAAAAATCAAGCAGTTAATTTCTCTTACCTTAAGGGCGGCAAATTTCTGCTAGTCTAAGGGCGACTAATTTCTGTTGGCCTACGGGCGGCAGACACTTACATTTGCCCCTGAACGTAAACCATTAATATGTATTGTTCTGAGTAAAAAGCATTATAGAATGAATTTAACCTTCAAAATTGATAATAGAAGCGTACTCAATGATCTTTGCCTTTGTCTACAAGTTAGACTTATTAGTAACGACTGAGAAAGTTAGCTGCATTTATATTAAGCGTATAAACGCAGCTATAACCTTTTTAATAATAAGCTTAATTTTCCTATTTCCATTATAATATTAGAATGAAAATCGTTTAAATATCTTAAACAATTTTATTTTTATGAATAAATATATGCTCTGCTTGTGCAATAAAAATTAGAAAATAAACAATACAAAGTTTATAATAATAAAAAATTTTATTTTCATTAAATTCAATCTTTTTTCTTCCTTTTAATTGCTTCAGTAATTCAATAACCTCTTCAATTTGAATTATACCATATACTTTTTCAAGATTTTGTGGACAAATTTTTCCCCTACAATATATTTTTCTGTAACATGTAACCGGTAATTTGTCAGAACCATAAACATTTTTTTGCTCTTTACCCTTCTACTTTTTAATTTCGGTTTTTTAATGTGTAAATATTTTGCAGACAGCGACATGGATCTTTGTGCAATCTTTGTGGAATCTTTAGAAACTTTTAAAAATCATTTTAGTTTAAGCTAAGAAAAGCTTTAAATGTTTTTGAATCTCTGTGAAACTTTGAAATATTTCTGAAATCTTTCTGAAATATTTTTACTATAAATAAATCTTGAATGGTAGCTTACGATGCATATACTAAATATTTGTATCGCCTTCTTTATCAGTTTCTACCTTTCGTACATCATTTAAACTCCGAATGTATTTTCCCTGGAATTTAGTCAATTTCACCATTTCACATTGCACCATGTGCAAGGAATATAGGAAAACGCGGATATATTATCTATTGATATTTATAAATAAATTCCAGGAAAAATTTTATCAGAGTTCAAATGATGCAAGGTAACATGAAAAATCAAGCTATTCACATTTTTTCCTGCACTTTTTTTCTGAAGATAATTCTAAAGAATTCGAAAGATAACACAGCCACGCAAAAAAAAGTTTGCGGATCTGGTAACAAGACACACGTATTCCTATGGATTTTGGGGCGCTGAATTCAAATTCGGTATCAAAAATTACCCATCACGTCATGGTTGAGCCATAACTTCAAAAAATGACGAAAATCATGCACTGAGGCAAATAAATTTCAAAATAATGCCAGTGATGCAAATTTTCACTTCAAAATTATGTCGACAACTGTGAAGGATCAACCCTTGCCTGATATCAACTTATTTAACATAACTTTACCCAACAGAACCTGACCTCACCTAACCTGAATTAACAGAAAC
>NC_046661.1:38583378-38585255 GCF_010883055.1 Belonocnema kinseyi | reverse complement strand
AGCTATGGAAGCGCTCAAACAATCATTAAAAATCATCTTGGTTTCAAAAAAATCTGTGCCCGATGGGTCCCGAAGTTATTGAACGAAGATAAAAAAAACATCGATTGCGAATCAGTAAGAGACATCTGAATCGATTTCAGCGGGAGGGAGAGACTTTTTTGAAGCATATCGTGACATGTGATGAAACATGGGTGCATCATTACACTCCCGAGTCCAAGATGGCGAGTAAAGAATGGCAAAGGAAAGACGAAGCCGGTCCTGTGAAAGCCAAAACCCGTCTCTCAGCCGGTAAGGTCCTCGCGACCGTCTTTTTCGACTACAGAGGAGTGTTGCTCATTGATTTCCTACATGATTGACGTACGGTTAACGCTGCCTACTACTGCCAGCTGTTGGAGGCAGCAAAAGCCGCTTACAGAAGCAAAAGACGCGGTAACCCCATCAGAAACGTCATCCTTTCCATGACAATGCCAGGCCACATACGGCGGGTGAAACGAAACAAAAACTGGAAGATATGCATTGGGAAACCCTTGAGCATCCTCCATACAGCCCAGATTTGTCACCCTGTGACTATCATTTGTTTGCGCCCATGAAAGATGCACTTGGAGGATTGCGATTTGACAACGATCAAGATGTTGAGGAATTCGTGCGCAATTGGTTGATGACTCGACCTCAAAGTTTCTACGAGCAAGGAATTAACAAGCTTCCAAACCGCTGGAAAAATGTGTAGAGCATGAAGGAGACTATGTAGAAAAATAATCAATAGTATTTTTGTATTGTTTCATAAATAAATAAATATTAAAAAAGAATTCCGGTTAATATTTGATTCACCCTCGTATTAAGTGAAAGTGTTCCGGCTATCTGATTCTACCCGGTTTTTATTTGGCAAATGGAACCAGAAATTAAAATAAGGATATACTTTTTTACGCGATTCCTATCCGGTCTCTCTAAGGTACCTGGCCACTTGTGAATTATTAAGTGCAAGTGCACTTGCTACCCGGTTCGTATCTGGTAAATGGAACCAGAAATTGAAATAAGGATATATAATTTTCTACCCGGGTCCTATCCGGTCTCTTGAAGGCACATGGACACTTATAAATTATTTAGTGAAAGTGTAACGGCTACATGGTTCTACCCGGTTCGCGTCTGGCAAATGGAACCAGAAATTAGAATAAGCATATACTTTTTTACCCGGTTCCTATCCGACCTCCTTAAGGCACAAGACCACTTGTGAATTATTTCAGTTCTTTACTAAAAACTCTGAATCCGACGATCTAGATGGTCACACAGACAAGGAAATAATTTAATTTAGTCAAAAAATCCTACTTATTATCAGTCACATGTGACAAAAAATGTAGTGAAAAGTTGGAAACAGTGTATTAAAACAAATAGTGAAATACAACTAATATTTAATAAAAATGTGAACTAAAGTAGATTAATGACCAATCCCTTAATCATCTTTACATGTTACTTCTTTTATTGGTTGATATTATTTATCATCGAAATATTGTACATATAAAATAAAATTTTAATTAAATTAAATTAAATTAATTTAATTAAATTAAAATTAAATTAAAATAAAATTACATAAAATTTTCGCCAAAGCTAAATCAATTTTTTTAATTCTTAGCTGACCCACATATAATCTGGATAGGTTTCCAATACATTCACTAAATATTTCCGTACACGTACTCTTTCAATATTCCTAGATATTCCTGGTATTCTTGATATTCTTTATAATCTCAAATATTTGTGATATTCCAAAATATTTCTAAATATCCCCAAATATTGACAAATATTCTGACATATTTCTCGCTTTTCTTTTACACTCTACAAGTTTTTAAATATTTCAAATTACACCAAACTCTCGTTTTTAGTCA
>NC_046661.1:38580707-38583278 GCF_010883055.1 Belonocnema kinseyi | reverse complement strand
TAAACTTTTTGGCCCAATCAAACACTTGAGTTTTAGACAGAGTATCATCCCCATACTGATCCTTCAATCAAGTCAAAATTTCGCACGGTTTAACGCCTTCTTGAGTTAAAAACTTTATTATAACCCGTTGTGCAACGGACGCTGGAACCTGTTGCGCACACTCATAGCTGTACTGACGAATTGACTGAGTCAAACAGCTCACCAAGCGTTTTACGCACTCCTAATACACTACATTACAAGAACCTACACTGTGAGAGTGCTTACGATTGGCTAAGAAAAGTATTTGTAAAATTCCGGTTTATATTTGATCCACCCTCGTAATTTACAAGTGACCATGTTCCTTGAAGAGACCAGATAGGAACCGGGTAGAAAAATATAACCCTATTTTAATTTCTGGTTCCGTATGCCAGATAGGAACCGGATAACACCAGGTAGCCGGTTCACAAGCGTCGATTGCCATATAGACACCGGATAGGATCCCGGTAGAATTGTAATTTCATATGATTATTATTTTCATTTTGTTTCCATTGACCAGAATATAGAATGTAGAATATTTAAAAAACTTATTTTTTTTTACCATTTTCCGGATAAGGATTGGGTAGTACCAGATAGATTTCACAAAATTAAATTAAGTACGATATAAAAACCTTATAGAACCAGGTAAGGACCGAAAGGGTATGACACCGGTTCCTTTACGGTTTCTATTAGATTTCAACCTGTAATTTTAAGCAGGGATAGAATCATTTACGTTATGGATTGCGGACCAGTCCCACATCTGAGTCAGACTAGACTGCCAAGAAAATATGAAGAAAAAAGCTGATTTTGAAAAGTGTTAATTTCTTATTTTTTATCATTTTTGAGATACTGGTAATTTTTCCAAAATGTTAAAAAAAAACTTTGGCAGAATGACACTTAAAAATTTTTATGTTATGAATTGCTGTTTGCTGACCAATCCCAGATCTGGGGCAGACTAGACTTTCAATACAATAAAAAAAAATGATTTTTAAAAGTTTTCATTTCAAATCGGACATCAGACAGCCAAAAGATTTTTCCACTAGGGAAATTTCGAAGCCTAAAGAAGAACCACATACGCGCGCTGAGCGCGCGTCTACTTTTTTGACATGCAATTACAAATATCATCTTATTTCAAAATGAAGTGCAATGAAATACCATGAAATTAATTTTTACTGTAATGACTTTATTTGAACACGGTAAATGATATAACAAATTACACAGCCACACACAAAAAAAATGTGCGGATCTGGTAACAAGACACACGTATTCCTATGAATTTTGGGGCGCTGAATTCAAATTCGGTATCAAAAATCACCCATCACGTCATGGTCGAGCCATAACCTCAAAAAATGACGAAAAATCATGCGCTGAGGCAAATAAATTTCAAAATAATGCTAGTGATGCAAATTTTCACTTCAAAAATATGTCGACAACTGTGAAGGATCAACCCTTGCCTGATATCAACTTATTTAACATAACTTTACCCAACAGAACCCGACCTCACCTAACCTGAATTAACAGAAATTTATTGAACTACACGTAAAGCTCTGGAAGCATATTTTCCCAGTAGAAAATGTGTGCTACATCGAATGGGTCAACTCAAGCCTAACCTAGAAATAAATCTTACCTAGCCTAACCTAACCTAACCTCACGAAACACAATTAAACTGATTGTGTTGTCCCGTTGTGTTTGCAGTACCGTTTGAATCAGCTTGGGCTTAACCTGCAAAGAGGTCAAACCTATCATAACCTAAAAAAACCTGACCTAGCCTAACCTAACCTAACTTAACTTTACGTAACACAATTAAACTCATTGTGTTCTCCCGTTGTGTTTGCGGTACCGTTTCATTCAGCTTCGGCTTAACCTACATAGAGGTTTAACCTATCCTAACCTAACAAAACTTGACCTAACCTAATCTAGCTGAATGAAATTCAACCACACGTGTAGCTATGTAAGCGTAAGGTTCTCAGTCTTAAATGTGTGCTATATTTAATAGGTTAACTCGATCTTAACCTACAAATGAATCTAACTTAACGAAATTTTGCTTAACGCAACACAACTTAACTTAAGTGTTCCCGTTGTAACACAATAAAATTCATTTCATTGTACTACCGTTGGTTAAAAATTTAGACGCACATTACTCATTTGAACAAACTTAGAACTGCAAGTAGAATTTACCCCATTTCAGTTAACCTGACAATGTTTGTATAAATTTTAATGTAGAACTGTAACTTAAACATGCAAATGAATAAGAGATTTATTCAAAAAAATTTTCTCTTTGATTTTATTAGACTTAAGGGATATATTTATACTATCTTTCGTGTTTACATTTTATCTTGCTTTTTATCGTAATTAAATTGATCTATAGACCTACTTCAGTCTATTTTCTGCCTGCTATAACGTGTCCTTTTTTCTTCGAAGGAACGATGCAAAGGCTTACGCTTACGTTTAAGGCGTTTAAGAACAGGGTTGCCAGCGTAATCGGTTAGGTTAGGTCAGGTTTTGTTAGGTTAGGATAGGTTAAACCTCTATGTAGGTTAAGCCGAAGCTGAATGA
>NC_046661.1:38560892-38580607 GCF_010883055.1 Belonocnema kinseyi | reverse complement strand
ATATATTAAAATTGCAAACCAGTTAGCCGGCCCTCACTGTTTACGTTTCTGTCCTTCCGAAATCAGTCGAAGGCCATTTAAAGGTGACCCCCGAAACTTGACTGAAAGCGAGAGTTTGGTGTAGAAAATATTTTCAAGTGTTTAAAAGAATTTTAATGAATTTCAAAATAATTTAACAGGATTTAAAGATTCTTTTAAATTAAGAAACATTAAAGTTTATAAATGAATTAAGAAGCATTTAAAGTAATTTTAAAGAATTTAAAAAGATATTATAAGAATTACAATAAGTATAAGAATTTTCAAGAGATTTTCAAAACTTTCAAATACTTTTTATGAGACCAAGAGATTTTTATTGATTTTAAGGGATCTTGTGGCATTTCAATGGATTTGCATATAGTTTAAAAAGTTCGTAAAGGAATGAAAAATATTACGAAACATTCAAAATTATTTCAAAAAACTCAAAACAGTTTAAGGATTTTCATGTAGTTTAAAAATATTTTTATGTATTTAAAGACATTTTCAGGAATTTCAAAGGATTTAACAGGAGTTATTTGATTAAAGAAGTTTTAAAGTTTATAACCGAATTCCAAAAGATTTCGAAATATTTAAGAGTTCAAGATATTTTTAATGAAGGTAGAATTTAAATGAGTGAAATCGCTGCGCACGCATGTCACGGATTTCGCCGCCTAAACTAGAACCTGAGAGACGAAGCATGTAAGTACGTGTGCATGTACTTCGAGGTTCGAGGTTTGTTTCGGAGAACAGCTAACAATGATGAGTCCATTACGTGGCGATACTGCAGTACTATGCCGGCCGAGCGGCGCACAGTGGGAAAAAAAGCACCGTTTTTGGACAAAAATCGACCGACAGTGCAATTCTTAACAGATTTTGATGTTTTTTTTTAGAAATGACCGCAAGGCTTACAGTTATAACATGTAACTGCGGATATTTTAATTAGACTTAACGTAAAATTTTTATTTAACAAACAAAGTTACAACTTTTTGTTGCTAAACTTTTCCGTGATACCATTTTTTCTAAGACGTTCAAATTCATTAAAAAAGGTCATAAATCAATGAAATAAGTAACTAAAAATAATTTCCAGTGGGTTAGAGTAACTACAAAAATTGTTAATAATTTTATAAACAAATTAATTCACAAAAGTCATTTTTTCGTGATTCGCAATGATTAGCTAATTTTAACCCGTAGCTTTTGTATAAAGTATCACAGATAATGATGTGCGCTTAGAATAATTCAAGAATAGATAATAATTGCCAATTATATCAACTCGAAATGTCTTACTAAAGACACCTTGCTGTAATATTTTTCATAGTGATCGACAAGTGTTGATTATTTAAACAATGTTCATAAACAAATGCACATTTTGACCATTTTTTCATGTGTAGGCTTGATTTTTTTGTGTAATCAATTCGAAATGTCTTGTAAAAGACTCTTTGCTATTATATTTTAATAGAGACAAAAACTGATAATTATTTAAACAATTTTTATAAACAATTGCAAATTTTGAACATTTTTTCATGTATAGGCTTGATTTTTTTTGCGGAATCAATTTGAAATGTCTTGCAAAAGAATCCTTGCTGTCATATTGTTTATAGCCATTCGTGCTTCAGTGAGTGAAAATCGAGCTCACTTATTGAAGATTGGGAAACTCTCAGCTATTTTTGACTTATGTGGACCTGAATAGGGCCGTTTTCAGGTAGACATTCGTGCTTCAGTAAGTAAGAATCGAGCTCACTCGTTGGAGACTGTCATGCTTTCAGCCATTTCTAACAGAGGTTTCATCTTCCTAGATTCTACCTTTCTATAACTGCTTATCAAAGGGTCCGAATGAAGCAGAAGATGATTAAGAACATCTAGGTTCGTCATTTGTCTGTCAGACATTCTGCTCTTATTAGTTCTAACTTTTCTAAAGATCGTATTGTTTCCCTCTTGCGACTCTTCTGAATACCAACCAATTGGTACGTAGGTCAAAAGATTGAATTATATCACTTCCGTAAATAAGCAGCTTATGTACTGATGGTGGCATTTTATGACAATGATAAAGATTTATGCAAAGATTAGCGGTTTCCAAACAGTAAGTCTTGAATTTCGTACAATTAACTATCCTTCTGCACGTTATCACTTGTAATATATCGTAGAATCTGGTGATCAGATCTTGATCCAAACCGGTTATTTTAGCAACCGATTTAGCTTTTCCCAAAAAGGAACGGGCAACATTTCCGGTATTTGTTGTTCCATAACCCTGCTTCACCACATCAACTGTTAAACCCAGTTTGGATCTTAATTGTATCTGAATACATTCCTTTCTTGATTTTTTCATTGCCTTTTCCTCCTTTTTTCTTGCGGAAACTTTTTAAAATCCATATTGTAGAAAACATCTAACAAATATTACACAACACGAATCCAAGCATGCAACGTCGAGAGACCAAATTTATAATGGGCCTCATTGCATGGAATTTTAGCTACATATGGTAAGCTGTTAACATGTTTTGATCCAACTCCACAAATATTGCAGCGAGAAGATGCTTTCTGCCCAGTTGGAATATTACATACCTTTCCATCAATCATCGTGCACTTCAAGTCAAAGCTGATATCAAAACTCATTCCACTGACACCAAATCATTATGTGATAGTTGTACTCTTTTTTTTACAAGAGAATCAGATTCTTTAAGGAAATTAAATTTAATTATCCTACAGAAATTGACAGATGAAGGTGTTTTGTTCGTCCAAATAATATCATCATCTGCTTCTAATTGAAGAGGGAAGAAGGAAATCAAAAAGAAAGATTTATCCGTAAAAAGGCTCTTGTGATAGCTGATGTTTTCTTTACTCTCAGAATCACTGTCACAAGATTCATCGTTTGCATCCACATCATCACTCTTTTTTAACCACTTTTGCCGTATCATCTGATGCGCAGAAGCACCGTTTATACCCCATTTTCCAAAGAGCACTAGCTTTTTTTACCAAAAGATTAGCGAGATCATCTTTTTCCATTTGCAACAAGATTCGCTTAACTGTATGGCCCAGTAAACTTATGAAATGGACACTTGCTCCTAAATTATGTCTCTATATGCTCACCGTTTCCTGGATAACAAGCTTTTTTCATTTTGGAGATCTTTAAATACGGCGGATACGAATCATTGCCAGTTATTTCTTTATTGTACTTTGTTAGTTTTTCATATTTCCTCTTCGATAGACCTAAATCCACGTACATCGCTAAGATTCTTTGCAATTTATCCTCGTTATCATCTTCCTTACGAAACTGCGTCCCAGATTCGCTATCGGACTCACTTTTGATCAATGAAAGTGCTTAGGATAATTCTGTCTTGCTATAATTTGAAGCAAGATCTTGGACGCGCCTTTTCTTCGTCTTTTCGGATCCATCTTCAAATGATAATCGTGGTCTTCCTCTCTTTAGAACATTAGTTAAATCTTTTGTTTGGATAAGTGGGCAAGGGAAAGGTACATTGAACTCTGCTTCTAAGAATGCAGCATGATTTTGAACAAGCAATGCTTTTTTCCTACAGACACTTTCCCATTTTCTATTATACAAAGGCATAAAAGAGTCAACCGATTTTTTTCTTATAACCGTTAACTGACTTTCATTAAGAGAAGACGTAGCATTAATATTATTCAAAATCAAATCTACTTTTTTACATTTTGATTGTGGATCGCTATTCCAAATGATGTCAAATAAGTGCTGATTTTTTATTCTGTATTCCATGTTAAAAAATAGATTGAAGGATTCCCTCAATATCTCCGTAGAAACACGCAGTCTATTTGTGAACGTTTTCCATGAAGCAAAATAAAAAAAATGCAGAAAAACAAATCAACAACGACATGAAGTTGCTCCTGCTACATTCAACTGTTTTTAGGTATAGTTGATACCAAAAACAATTTATTTGTAGGTGCAGCAATTTCAAGTCGTTCCTGATTTTTTTGCTTCATTTCTTTTATTTTATTTCAAGAAGTATTTATTTGCAAACAGTCTTTGCCAAGACATTTTCAGTTCATTCTTCAAAAAAATCTAGCCTATTAAAAAAAATGGTAAAAATGTGCATTTGTTCATAAATTTTATACAAAAGCTATGGTTTGAAATTAGCTAATCATTGCGAATCACGAAAAAACGACTTTTGTGAATTAATTTGTTTATAACATTATTAACAATTTTTGTAGTTACTCTCACCCACTGGAAATTATTTTTGGTTACTTATTTAATTGATTTATGACCTTTTTTAATGAATTTGAAAGTCTTAGAAAAAATGGTATCACGGAAATTTTAGCAACAAAAAGTAGCAACTTTGTTGTTCAATAAAAAATTTACCTTAAGTCGATTTAAGATATCCGCAGTTACTTCTTATAACTCGAAGCGTTACGGTCATTAAAAAAAAACATCAAAATCCGTTGAGAATTGCATTGTCGGTCGATTTTTGTTAAAAAAAAGTGCTTTCTTCTCACTGCGCGGCGCGGCGCTGCGGTTAGCCTGCCGCGCAACACAGTCAAAGCTTGTGTGGCAAGAAATGTATGAGTAACGCTGATAAAAAAAAGCGTAGCAGGATGTCGGTAGAATCTGCTTATTGCTAGATCAGTGATCCCAGATCTGAAACGAGACGTGGTCCAATCCTATTACAGGTCCGTGTCCGTGTGACTATAGTAGGAGACGATGTAAATGGCTGGGTTGCGCGCGCAAGCCATTTCTCCTCTTCTGAATTTGAAAACTCGAAGGTGCACGATTGCCGTTCGGAACACTTCGGCGGTTCTATTTATATCTCTATCTGCTTTGAAATAAAATCAAGAGATTGGGATTTTAATCATTCCAGATTTCGATGCTGGCGATTCTCGTGATTTGAATACTTCGCGCGCCTTTTGATATGAGTATATTTTGAGGTTACGTTATTTCAAGTATAAAGTAAAAATCATATAAATATTAATACTATTATATTTATACATATATTATTAATGATAATATTATAATTATGTTATATTTTAATAGTCTTATTTACATTTTGATCCGCATTTGAAAGAAATTAAAGAAATTGGCGATTTTGTAATTCATCTTGTTTGGATAAAAACTCAATTATTTGATTGAAAAATTAATTATTTTGCTGAAAATGTAACTATTTGGTAAAAAGGTCCTCTTTTATATCAAAAGTTCTACTACTTTGTTACAATTTTTATTTTTTTTATTGGAAGGTCGTTAAGGTGTCTTTGCGATATCGTAAATAAGTCGTATGATCTGTCGATGTCTTTACGATATCGCAAGGACACCGAAACGACATGGAAATGGGATGTCGTAAAATTGTCGTAAACATGTCGTAACGATGTCGTAAAGACGTCGCCAAATTTTGTGCCCGCTGGGTAACTATTCTCGGATTGATTTAAAATTAATCGTTTTTATCTGGAAATTGAACTATTCCATTTTTGGTTGAAACTTTATTAAGTACATTGTATTAGTTAAAACACCAATTATTTGATAGAAAATTAATTTATTTTGTTAAAAAGTAAACTTTTGGGTTGAAAATTGATATATTTTGTTAATTAGATTTTTTCCTAAAATTAATTTTTCAAAATAAAAAATCATTTTCAATTTTCTTAGCAATCACAACCATTTTTGTTATTCTTTTTAAATATTTTACAACTCTCAAAAAGCTTATTTTTTTTAATCTGCAAAAATCTACATCGTGTTTCAAATTTAAACAAAATACAGGAATTTTCAGCAAAATTATTTAATTTTAAAGTCAAAAAGACGAATTATCTACAAAAAATTGAATTTTTTAAGCGAAAAATATTAGTTTTTAATCAAAGAGTTAAATTTTCAACCATAATTAAAAAACCTTGTTGAAAAAAAACTTTTTTTTTTACAAAGTAGTTCAACTATTAGTGAAATAATCGACTTTTAAACCCAAGAAGATGTACAGCTGATATTTCAACCAAACAATTGCATTTTAGACCAAAAATGATACCTTCTCAACCAAAAAGATTAAATTTCCACCAAACAAGGTCAATTTCCAATAAAATAAATGAAATTTCAATGAAATTATTTAATGTTAATGTCAAAAAGAGTATCATCTACGCAAAAGCTGATTTTTTAACCCAATTTAAAGGCAAATAGTTGAATTTTCAACTACAATTATGAATCCTTAATAAGAAAAAATTAATTTTTTTACTGAGTAGTTCAACTTTAAGCGAATAATCGAATTTTGCACCCAATTTCTAGAACCCAATATGAAGAAAGACGAATTTTAAACAAAATACATGATTTTTTAACCAAAAATGGTATGGTTTAATTATCAGTTTCAAAAATGTATTTTCAATTAAAGAGATGAATCTTCAAATAGAAATAATACAAATTTTAACAAAGTAGTTGAACTTTTGATAGAAAAGAGAACTATTTTACAAAATAGTTACATTTTTAACAAAATAATTAATTTTTTAACCAATTAATTGAGTTTTTATCCAAACGAGATGAATTGCAAAATCGCCAATTTCTTTCAAATGTGGATGAAGATATAAATAAGACTATTATAATATAAAGTAATTATAATATTATCATGAATAATATATGTATATATTTTTATACATAATAGTATTAATATTTATATAATTTATATTTTATACTTGAAATAACTTAAACTCAAAATATACGCATATCAAGAGGCGCGCGAAGTTTATTTTATTTCAAAGTAGATAGAGATATAAATAGAACCTCCGGAGTGTTCCGAACGGCAATCGTGCACCTTCTATTTTTCAAATTCAGAAGAGGAGAAATGGGTTGCGCGCGCAACCCAGCCATTTATATCGTCTCCTACTATTTCACACGGACATAGACCTGTGATAGCATTGGACCACGTCTCGTTGCAGATCTGGGATCACTGCTGCCATACTCTATGCAGCTGTCAGGCAGACCCCGCCCACTGCCGTGCAACCAATCAGAGCAATCTACCGCATGAAAACCTAGCTTCTGGCACCGGACATCTATACACTGCCTTAAAAATTATTACAAAGCCTATCCGTTACAGTTTGCAGTTTTAATCGCTTTAATAACTTTATTAGAACTGAAGATAATATAGTTCTTCATTTTTGTACTTTTAAGCAACAATTTGTATTATTTCTCAAATTTCTCACCTGCAATTTGTTCACACCAGTTTTCCTTATACTCATGAATTTAATCAAATTTTGCCATTGCCCCTTGGATAAGAAATAATGCTCTAAATTTGGCTGCTCTTAAATTTAACCGAAAATCTTTACTTTTTAAATACATTTTTCAGTCTGCAAATCACAACATTTTTTTTACATAATCTTCTTCTAGCTTATTTACGTATTTGAGGTTTCATATGACTATTTCTTTATTACGCTGACATTTTTTTGGCTGAGTTGTTAAGCTTCAAAGCCTGCCATTTTCTTGCAGGTACGCAGTAGTGAAAATCCCCAAAAAGCTGGTCATAATTCAATAATGTCATCATTTTGGGATGAACTCTCTTACTCGGGGGTTTTTGGGGTCGCTGATTAGGAATCCGATATTAGTTCTTGAAAAAATGGCGGTTAAAAGATGGCGAACAACTCTCACAAATTATGATTTTTTTATGAAGAAAAGGATCAGTTAGAGGTTGTCAGGTTCGCTGATTACGAATCTGATATTTGTTTTTCAAAAAACAAAATGGAGGTTGTGAAATGGCGGAGGATTCTCACAAATTTGGATTTTTTCATTTAAAAAAGGATCACTTACAGGTTTTCGGGTTAGCGGATTACGAGCGTGATATTGGTTTTTGAAAAAACAAAATAGCGGTTACAAAATGGCGGAGGATTCACAAAAATTTTGTCTTTAACTAATTTAAATAATTCCTCCCGGGTTAAACAAATTCGCTGTTTTGTATCTCCATGATCAGTATCTGGAAAAGTAACGTTTTTAAAATTTCATGAGAGTTATGTTATATCACTGAAAATTCTTCTACATTTAAAATATTCATAATATTTTATAATATTTAAAATTATTTTATAAAATAATGTTATCAATTTCCGATTATTCACTATTCTTATATCTCATATATCACTGAATCTTTATTTAATAGTATAAAATATGAAACATTTTCTTTACATATTAGGTCGGTATTGTGTTATCGTTTAAATAATTTGTTCCTTTAATAAACAGATGTTTGTTTATAACTATTAGTTGAAGCTAATAGAACAGTGAAATAACCAAAGTTTACGATGTAACAGTATGAATAATGTGCACTGCACAATGAGCGTTTCAGAGCGCATCTGTACAATCTATCTGAAACAATGTCTCAAGACCAAACGGGCAACTTTTTGCAAGTAGTTTTTAAATATGTTTCACGGGAATGTGAAGTTTTCTATTGCGAATTGAAAACAGGGCCCGACCTAGCAGAACTTTTTTCTATACTCTATTTTTATTAACGTGAATTAATATAAGAATTCAAAAAACGAAGTAAATTGTTTATCAATTTTTTAATTTTATCTTTGTCATGTCTATTTTGTTACACTATTTTTGCAAGTAATTACATTGACGAGAACAATTCATGTTGTTTCACTTACATTGATCAACCTATTAAAAAACTGCACTTTTGAAAAACTATTTTTATTACTCGTGATGTGCACGCGTTTGAATGCGTTCGACGCGTGTACACAAGAAAGGAAGACACGATGCTAGGGTGACCAGTGCGGTAGTAGGGTCATTTCGCTGGAGATTTACGCTTCAAGCGTGCATGCGGGTAACGGCTTCAGTTAAAAATTCGTTATTCAACAACTATTTATTTCTACACTTTGAAATTTGTACAGTATATTCTCGAATGTTTTAAGAATATTAATCCACAAAAAAATTGAAAAGAGGTTCTTTTTTAGCAATATCTATTTGTTTATAAAAATGACTAATTTATTTATGAAAATTCAATGCAGCAATTTTTCAGGATTCCTATAGCATTTCTTTTCTCCTTCTTCCAGTGTTTTTCATTTTTATTTAGGCGCCCGATTGGACTTTCTATCAAAGCTGAGTCTAAATTATTATAAATCTTTGATTTAGCAGTACTAAGCATAGCATTCAGTGCCGAACAAGGCCGTAGCCGTGGTGGTGATAATGCGGGGTTGCTTCCCCCCGGCGAAATTCTGGAAACATGTACATAATAAACATATACTCTCCTGTGAACCATTGCAACCCCCCTCGATTTTTTCCGTACCTATATACAGATAAAATACATACCCCTTCGCTTCAATCCGGAGTTCGTCACACGGATGAGAGAAGAGAGCTCGACGCAACTACTAATGTAAGACACCGCGGCCTGCAAATTGAGGTATTTTTATTTGAAAGTACATTAAAAAAAACATAAACTTAACGAAGTGTATACACTGTCGGTAGAAGTAAAAAAAATTGTCGGTACCGGTAAAGAAAAATTACAAGTACCGACAACTTCTTTCTTACCGATTTTTTTAGAAAGCATATTTCTAGCAAGGTAGCGGCAGAGCGCGCATATTTATAGAATTCATGGAATTCATGAAATTCCTTGAATTTCACAATTTAATGAATTCATGAAATTCAAGGAATCCATGCAACTTAATGAATTCATGGCATTCAAGGAATTCATGCAATTTAAGAAACGTAGGGGCTAGCCTACCGGCGTCGGCAACATTGTAAGTTGTGGGCGCCAGCAATATTGCATGTTCCCGGCTTTTTTTCGTTAAAAAATTTTTTTTAATCGTATACTGATGTATGCTGATGCGTTGATTACAAACCTGGACATAAAAACACCTGCAAATATAAGTTTTAGTGTTAAAACTTAAAAAATTACGTTTTTTATTTACGAAGTTTATATACACTATTGTACCGGTAAAAAGCATATTTGAAGCATACGAAAGGGACTTTTACGAATTTTAGAGTAAGGCCATGTAATTAAGGAGTTATTTTGCTAGTTTTTGGCTTTTGACGTGTTTAACGAAACGTTCTATGTATAAATAACACTTTATCGTCGATTTTCGAGTCAAGAATTACTATTGACGTCTCGTGAGGGCGGAAATGCACCCGCGTGACTGGTCACAAAAATAATTTTTGTTGCACCCCTACCTTTTCTGACATCTCGTGGGGGGGGGGTGGAAAGGTACACCTGTGACTGGTCAAAGAAATCATTATAGGTCGCACCCATACCCCTTTTCCAATGCCACGTGGGGGCGGGAAGGCACACCTGTGACTGGTCACAGAAATAATGTAAGGTCACACCCCTATCCCTTTTTCAACGCCACGTGGGGCGGGAAGGTTCCTCTGTGATTGCTCACAGAAATAATGTAAGGTCGCACCCCTACCCTTTTTCCAACGCCGCACGTGGAGCGGGAAGGCACCCTAGGGACTTGGCAAAGAAATAATTTAAGGTCGCATCCCTACTCCTTTTCCAATGCCACGTGGGGGCGGGAAGGCACCTCTGTGATTGTTCACATAAATAGTTTTGGTCAAACCTCGACTCCTTTCCAACAACGTATTGTCGGACCAGAAGACACCTCTGTGACTGGTCACAGAAATAACGTTTTTCCAAAGATTTTTAGCCTGGGAAACAAACTAGCAAAATGGCCGATACTGAGGATCGAACAGTAGCAGTAAAAACATTTGGAAAAAAATAATTTTTCAATATCTTCTTCCCGCAGTCTAGGTTCTATCCTTAAAATATACTTTTTAACGGAACCGATCATTTTTTTTAGCGGTACTGACAATTTTTTTTACCGATACCGGCTTTGTATACGCAGCCTAAACTTCAAAGTATCGAATTGTGTAACGAAATTGAACAAGAAGTCTTAAAAAGATGTATGTTCTTTAAAATATCATTTTTAACAACAGATTCTCAAGAAAGTAAATGTTTGCAACATAATTACATAAAAAGTGTTTAAAGAAGAGAAATATGTTTTCACTTAACATTGTAAAATGGCTACATAGAGACAGATATATGACAATTGAAAAAAAGGGACACAAAAGGAAAGAGACAATCAAACCGCATGACTTTCATATCTTTATTATTTATGCGTCTTTGTTATTATTGCTACCATGATCCAAGATGTTTCGAGGCCTTTTAGGTCTCCTTTTCAGGGAAATTTGCATAGGAAAATAGTTATGCTAATATTAATTAAAAAGTAGAATTGAATTTGAAGTTTCCTTATAATCTCAATGGACAATAAATACTTGTCCTTTTGTAATTTGTTCCTTAAAACCAGTAAAAGAGAAAAATTCCTCTTTCAAAAATTATATTTCATCAAATTAGACTGTATTTAAACATCTATTATTCTATACATCATTACTGATTTTCAAAGACGAATTTTCTTGTTCAAGAGCAGAAGGCATACTAAGGCAAGTCTCTCATTACACTATAAACTTAAAAAAATAGAGACCACAACTTCATAGAAAAGTTATCATAAAAAACAAGTCTTAAAGAAATATCTAAAATACGGTATTTTATGATAAATGAAGTAAAATTCCTAAATATTTTTAATGTAATACAATTGTGCTTTTGTATACACAGTATAATTAGTCGATGAACACTCAGAGAAAAAGTTGTCTTGAAACAAAAGCATCGCCTGCCTGTTTTGTTGTGAACGACTTAAATATATTTTTTACACAAACATAATTATTTGGCTGCAAGATTAGGTGCAGTTAGTCACTTTAGGAAAATTTTTGCTGCAAAAGGTTTCCCGTTGAGACAAATAAAAATTCTCTCGAACTTAAACTTAACAGTTAAGAGTAAATTCCATTTACGAAAAGGAAGATCCTTTTGTCACAAGAAGACATTTCTCGGAGTGAATATTATTAATGTATCAAAGGAATCTTCCTTAGATCACCAATATTGCAGGTATCCAGGGTGATACTTTCGTATATGGAAAGTCTTTGATTAATGCGATTAGGTCATACATGAAACATCCCTCTGACAACAACACGTTTGGTATATGTACCAGAATGCCATAATGTAACTTTTAATTTTAATTAAATTATTTTCATGTATAAGGAAATGATTTTCCTTAAACTTTTATAAATGAACAAAATTACACAACAAAAGTCTATTTTTAAGTGATTACACTGAAACAACATTTTCATTACATTTTACAGAACTAAAACTATAGTTGTTCAGTGAAATCTTTACTGTTTTGTTGAATTATGTCGGATTTAATTGACCCAATTATTAAATTTCTGTAAAGAAATTTTTCATTGGCATTAGGGTCTAATGAAAATACTTAATTATTATAAAACATGCATTTCTTAAAAGGTTAGATTGGCAAACGTTTCGACCACGGATAGGGGTTAACCTCAGTGCCACATATAAGATATAAATAAGTTCTAAATATACCTATGTAATAAATAAAATTAAAATTAAAATTTGGCATTCAATATATGAAAAAAAATGTTTTCATGCATAAACTTAGTATTTCTATGTCGTGCAGCTCCTCCCTGCCCCCTCTCTTCTTTACCGCCTCTTCTCTCCTTCTCGGTCTCTCTCTCTCTTTCACCGTCAACTCCCTCTCCGTGTGGTCGTCCCGTTCCGTCGCAGCAAAATTAGGTGATCACGGGGAAGTAAATCACTTCGTAATCTCACAAACACAAAAATCACAAATGCGTCTCACAGAGACGCACACTTAAAGTTCGAGATGAAGTTAATAGAAGGAAAGATAAAAGGCAAACGATTGAAAAATGGTAAAAAACAGAATTTCTGTAAATATAAAAAGGAATGGTTTTCGACGAAAAAAAAGAGGCACCCGCTCCGTTTCAAATTACGAAGAAAACTGAAAAAGCGTTCACAGAGGTCCTCCAATTTTACAACTTACGGGATTCAAAGGAACGGTGCTTTAATTTATAAAGGGTTATGGCCGTAATTCTACCTGAAAATTGAGAGGACCTTTAAGGGTCGACGACCGTAGAGACCGCGTGTTCTCAAAATTTGTTCTGCTTTACAACAGGGTACACTGAGAAACTTTGTACTGGAAAAACTACTAAATAAGGTTACAATCGTGGGACCAAGGCGATAATTCGTATATTTTATTACAATAATCGTCCACTATGCTACTTTTATATGAAATTTTCCTATTTATAATACGAAGTCTTCGCATTTGTCATAGTAAAATCCTAAATAGGATAAAATAGTGGAGACATAATTAAATTATATAAAAAGAGTAGAAGTCACAAGTACCTAAAATAACATAAAAGACTAAATTTGTAAGAGGAATTGCTATTATCTGTAGGAATATGAATTATACTACGACACTTTCTATTTTTTGTATTATGGAGTAAGACAAATTCGGAAGATCGCTCTCGATTATTAGTAAGTGACTTAGTAAGCGAGCCTAGCGTTGGAACGTTTGCAACCGAGAGTAAACGATGTCAGCCGGCCAAAGTTCTACTGAAATTCCTTAAATTTATCAATCACTCAACTTGGTTTGATGCAAAGATCCTTATTACAATAAATTAGGATAATTCGGAAAGTTACATTTGAAAAACAAATTTTACACAGAGAGCAAACAATTATTTTACAACCTCGATATTAGGATATTTGATTACGTTAAGATATAGTGCTTACAATTTTAAAAATGTCATTACTGTGAAAAATTAATGAATAATCAAATGGAAATCAATTAGAGTGCTAGCATTCACTTCATAAGGGCGATAAATTTCTTGATCTCATTATCTTGTTTAGACGAATGGAATATCTCCGTGTTGCCGTGTTGGGGACCCGTGTTCGATTCCCACCAGCTTTACTTTAATCACATTTTTCTGTCTCAGCTAGTAGTATAATATTACTGCATGTATATAATAATGTATAAACTATATATAATCGTGTGTACTGTACAATTGCAATTTAAATAAATATAACAGTGCGAAAGAGTTCAACATCCCATAAGGGGCTGTCCATAAATCACGTAGCCAATTCAGGGGGGGGTCTGATCTTAGACTACAGTGAGCTATATGCAGGGGGGGGGAGCTCTCAGTAAAGTTACGTAGCTTTTTTGATGCATTTAAAATTTTTTTCAAATAGCGCGCGCATGTGTTGAATGGTCAAAATAAACACGTTTTTTATGATATCGTTATATCACAAGTTTTGCTATGCATATCGTGACTGCTACTGTGGTACTTTTCCCAATCAAAAGATACAAAGTAATGTCAATGATTTGTGGAAGTGTATGAAAGCAGATGAGACGTATCCTGCTAACGTTGAAGCTAAAATTACAGAACTGCTACAAAAGAAAACTCAAAACAAGACGGCTTATCTAAACTTTTTTACAAGTCAGGTACGGTTGTTTCGTTTATTTAATTCGTATTTTGAAATGGATGAAAAAAAGAGATTTCTGTACAAGAATAAGGATCGGTAGTGTTTTTCTTGAGCTTGTCTGAAATTCAGTTCCTTTTTTTGCTGTGGTATAGTGTATTCTATTTTGTTTTCATTCTCTAGAATTCACAAAAGGCAAGCGATAAGACATCAAACGAATCGTCTACGTCAAAACATTCTGAAGCTTTGCACGTTCCTGAATCTGCAGAGGCAGTTAATGCAATAATAGGTATAAATACGATGTGCTATTACGATATAATTAATTGACAATTTATTATTTCGCTAGTTTCACCGTTTACGATAATAGACGTTTTGGAAGGTAAAAGTTTTTTCATAATATTCTCTCTTTTTTTAAATCTTCCTTTCAATGTAGTAAGGAAACTTTATTTGATTTTCTAAGAAAAAAGCTATGTAGCTCTTTAGGGGGGAAGGGAGGGGTTTGGAAAAAGGCTATGTTGGGTTACATGGGGGGAGGGAGGGAGGAGTAAAAAAGTCCAAAAATGAGGCTACGTGATTTATGGGCAGCCCCTAATCTGACTGCACCAATTTTTACTAAGTCGCTAAATAAATCAGTGTGTCGTTCTCTCTCGACGTTACTATCGTCTCGACGTTACGTCCTTTGCAAATATTGCAATCTTCTGTAGAAATAAATGTAACATTTTTAAATTTTATTCCAATGAATTCTGTAGCTTGGCATGTAGTTACTAGTTACTACTCGGAGTAGTAAACATTACAAAAGTTCCGCTATGTCCCTCCATTGCAAACGGAAAATAGTAAAATCTAGTCTGATTTTGAGCAAATATTGCACCAAACAGTTTCTCCGTGTAGTATATTTTTGAAATTTTTTTCACGTCGGTTCTTAAATTGACAGAATTCTCATTACCAGCAATATGGCACATTTCCAACATCAGATATTTTCGATAGTTACATTTATTCGCAAGAATTTCCGCGTTATCAAAATCGAAAAAATGCTCTTTCGCAATACTATGCTTAGTAAGCATTGTCTGTTTATTAGGCATATTATTTATACCTTTTTGTATTCTTTAACCCTTCCTTCTAACAGACGATTAGTTTCGCCTGTGTAAACCGCTGCGCAATTTTGACCTTTGCACCAAATCCCATAAATATTATCGCTATTTTGGAATTTATTTAACTTATCTCTAGTGGGCCTCAAGACCGACTTAAGGTATCTTTTGTTTTTAAACGCCGTAGTTATGTCATAATGCCTGAGAACTCTCGCAATTCGCTCAGATAGTCCTTCAACATATGGAATGCTAATAAAAGACCTAATTTCCGCGTTTTAAACAATTTCGTCAACTCGACGTTGTTCATTTTGGACCAAAATATGTAATATAAAATTTTTATTCTCTTTATCAAATTTTTCCCGGTAAAAGTTTTCACGAAGTGTGTCTTCCACTAATCGCAAATTTTCTTCACGATATTGTTTATCCGAAAGAAGAATGACTCTGTCAACTATATTAAAAACTATATATTTTTGTACTTTTGTGGATAGTTTGAATAAAAATTTAGGCATCTACTAGACCAGGTGGTTTTGCGATACCAATTACACTTCATTTCTTGAACGTAATTCCTGTGAAGAGTTACATCCAGAAAGCTTATCGCCCTATTTTGCTCTGTCTCTAGCGTGAATTTTACCCTAAAAGTTTCGAATTCCTAATTCCTAACGCCTAAGCCCTAGAGCCTCGCGGCTAACCTAGCTTGAAGTATAACAAATTTGAAACATAAGCTACATCTGTGCAGGCCCGTGTGACTAATTGTTGTGACCCATTCAATAAAAAATATTGCTCCGCTTATAGTAATATGTATCAAAATATTTTATAATTAGGATATAAAATGATTTTAAACCGAGTTAAAAAAATTTCAAGTGATTCCAAATTATTTCAAAATTGTATTAAATAATTTAGTTGATCAAACAAGATTTAAACTAAATTTAAAAAAATATTTTAAGATATTTTACCAGATTTAAGAGAAATCCATAAACATTTTAAAAAACTGAATAGATTTTAAAGGATTTTCAAAAAATTCCGAGGTTTTTAAAAGATTTAACACACTTTAAGGAATTCAAGAAGCTTATTTAAATTTAAAAATTACTTGTAAATTTTAAAGCTCATTTAAATTCCACTGAAATTCCTTTAAAATTCTTTAAAATTGCTTAAAATGTCTTAAATTCATTTAAAATATCTTAAGCTCATTTATATATTTTGAAATCTTTTAAAATTCATTTACAAAATTTGAAATTTTTCAAATACCAAATATATTGATCTTTTCTTATTGAAAATTGAACTTTTTTAAAGAAAGTAATTCTTCTTGGTTGAAAATGAATACTTTTTTGTTAAAAATATAAAAATTTGGTATAAAATGAAACTTTTTGGTATAAAATAAAACTATTTGATTTAAAGTATTTTCAGGTTGAAAATTTAACTCTTTTGTAGATAATTCGTCTTTTTGGCTTCAAACTTCAGTAACTTGCTTCCAAATTCATGTATTTCGTTGAAATTTTTGCTTGGAAATTGTATGTATATAATTTGAAAATTCAACTATTTGTAGAAAATTAACGTATTTTATTAAAAATGCGTCGCTTTTTGTTGAATTCAACTTCTTGAAAATTCCATTATTTTTCAATTAATTTTCAAACTGAAAATTTAAAGTTTCCATTATTTGTTGAAAATTTATGTTTTTTTATTGCAAACTTATCTTTTTTTAGCTGAAAATTCAACTATTTGTCAGAAAATACAACAGTTTGAACATATTCTCAGGTTGAAAATTCAACTCTTTTGCCAATAATTGGTCCTTTTGGCTTCAAACTTCAGTAACTTGCTTTAAAATTTATGTATTTCGTTGAAACGTTTGCTTGAAAATTGTTTGTATATAATTTAAAAATTTAACTATTTTGTAGAAAATTAATTAATTTTGTTCAAAATTCGCATTTATTTATTGACTTTAACTTCTTGAGAATTCGATTTTTTTCAACTTTTCAAAATGAAAATTTAACGTTTCATTTTTGGGTTACTTTGTCTTTTTTCCCCCGTTAAAAACTAATCTTTTTCAGTTCTTTATTCGGTTAATGACACAAGTATTTTGTTAAAAACTTGTTTTTTATTTTTATGAATTTTACTGCTTGAAAATTCTTTTTTTTTAAATTAATTTTCACATTCTCATCAAAGAAGGTATTATATTTGTGTAAAATTTGAACCCCCTCCCTCTATTTTTGTTAAATGTCCACGTGTGAGACCCCCTGAATACGAAAAACAGGTTTTTACGATTGTGTTCGTTCGTTTGTCTGTTTGTTTTCTTGTGTGTCTGTAGATTTTGAGTTTTTTAGCGCAATAACTATCGAAAGAATTAACCGATTGGATTGGCATTTGGTATATAATCTTTTAGTATCCTAAGTTTAAGGTCAAATTCATTAGTTGGCTTTAGGATGAAAATTAAACTTTTAGACCACTTGTTTCAAGATTCAAAAATTTTCTGTGCAGTTATTTCTAGTACTTCAAAAGACAAAATTACTTGCATTATCGCGCATTTAAATTCGTAGGTGGACTTCTTGTGGTAGCAATAAAAAATCTATTGAAATACATGGCTTTTCCGATGCATCTCGCCTCGCTTATTCCGCGGTTGTATATTCACGCATTATTTCAGAATCAGGTGACATTGTAGTTAAACTTCTTATTGCTAAAACAAAAGTTGCCCCAATAAAGACTATGAGTATTCCACATCTTGAACTATGTGCTGCTGCCCTGTTGACAAGGCTCATTCCATTCGTAGTCAGTTCTCTTCAATGGTTTGAATTCTCTCTTTTCTGTTGGACAGATTCTTCGATAGTCCTTAGTTGGCTGCAAAAGCAGCCAGCTACTTTGCCAGTTTTTGTCACTAATCGCGTTTCTACTGTCCAAACTAAATTACCCTCTGCCTTGTGGAGACATGTTCCCTTCAAACAGAATCCAGCTGATAGCGCTTCGCGTGGCCTCTCAGCAGAAGATTCACTAACCATCTCTCTTTGGTGGGAAGGCCCAACATGGTTGTCTAGCTCCTCAGCTGAATGGCCTCAGTGCAAAACACCAATCCTCGATTCTGCGAAGTGGGAATTAGCTTATTTAATTAAATGTATATCGGGTCGGGATGGAGTAGTTCGAGTTGTATATGTAAAAACTGCACATTCTGAATTTTATCGACCCATCTCGCAATTAGTTATCTTAACTACTTCTAACGAATCCTAGATTATATAGAGTTTGTTTTATTATTGTTAAATTGTATATCTTTTACTATTTGTTAGCTTTAGTGGGATTATTATTGCGACCTCTTGTGAAGCTCGCAAGGTGGCCGGTATGTTTAGGATTTATTTTCTATGTATGGAAGAAAATGAAAATTATTTTTGGTTTAAGGTCCTTATTTCACTTTAATAGTAACGCTACTAGTCTAACGCAGGCCTGTCGTTTGCCTCGTGCTTTTTCGGGGTTTTGATTCGGGTATGTTCGCGCCGAAGCTGGTGCTAGTCACCAGTCTTTGTCTGAAACCGCTAACGACAAAAGCTTTCATGTGCTCACCTTTCCAGTGAGTGATTAATCTAAAAAACCTTTTGCCAACGCTAAAAACAGGTACGTTAAAACTTTTAAATGTTAAACGCTTTAGTCAGGAGGCGAGAGACGCGAAGAATTTCGCTACCTGCGCTCAGTAGTGTCTGCGCAGCTACAGTTTATAGAACTGAGGTCTATATATTAAAGTAGTTCACAAACGCTCAATACCTCGAATCGAATTGCTATGAAATTTTTCAACACTTTTTCAAGAATTTTTCTATAGATTTGTCTAAGCTGAGGTGTCTAGACCTTATAATAATGTGTTCACAAACTGTCAATACCTCAAATGTAAATAATATGATTAAATCATGAAAGTTGTACAAAATTTATTAAATTCGTTCCAGACTCACTCTTTATCCCCGACTATAGAAATAATTCAGGAAAGATTAATAAACTTTTTTTCCGTGTAAATTCCTGAAAAATATGATGAAAAAATTAATTTTAACTAAAAACTAAACGGAAGTATTTTTTCTTAAAGGACCCCGCACACATCTATGGAAAATAGGGTCCTGGTCAAATGGACTGAAACTGTAGTATAATGTAAGATAATATCCTTATCAAATAAATTCCTCAGGCACTGGTTCCAAAAAACGCCAGGTTTCGAGATAGGAGGGACCAAAGTCACTTTTCATGGACGCGAAAGGAGTTCCACGGACCCTCGAAGACTGTTTGGCACTACGCTCAGGGATCATACCGGATCATAAAGGATTGCGAGAAAACATTGACACGATCAGTTTTTCCAATTTGTCGGACACTTTTCCTGTCGAACCACGATTTGGGAAGTCATCAACATTTTTGGTCT
>NC_046661.1:38555635-38560792 GCF_010883055.1 Belonocnema kinseyi | reverse complement strand
GAAAGAGGGAGCTCTTCTTAATATTTTGACACCAAAATCATGTCGATACACCTTACCGACTGCGAGTAAAGCCACCCACGCTTTAACTTGACAGACTATACCAAGATTTTCAAGAAGCGGTATTGCATCACGATAGCCACGGTCCACAATGGTAATGTTACCGTTTTCGAACCATTCTCGCAGCCCATTAACATCGACTTCGAATTCGTTAGTAAGCCTGAGTACTCTAAAATTGCTCGGTTTCTCGATATATACAGAAGTTCCGTGTATATAGCCATCACTTTTGGAACTTCAGGAGTGGGATTATAAAGTTAATTTGCGAAGTCTGTTACATGTCTCTCTGTATGCTGCTCCCGTGTTGTAGCCGTCAATCCCATGTTGTTGGGAACAAAATATGTCATGAAAGATCTTCTCACAATAGAAATAATGAGAGTCACATTTTGCCTACTATCGTATCACAAAATAACTTTTAAAAGGTCATCACTCAGCCCTTAATGAAGCTCACACAAGAACATCATCAAATCCTTTTTACTGATACGGCGATGTACCCATCGATTTTGTACAGTATCAGGTACAGCATCGCAATACGTATATAAATCCCTGAATTGCTCGCGTGTTATGGGACTGATTGAATTGAACTCTCCCTCTGAAAACGTTTCTTCGTTATTAAAATCAGGCTCATCAATCTTCGATAATTCACGTAGGCCTTGCAAAAAATATTGCAAACTGGACAGCGGACAAGCGATAAGGCCTATTGCAAAATTCTAAACCTTGCAGTAGGATGTTCGGTATAAAGCCACTCGCATCCAAATACTCAGGACAAGAACGAGTTGATTGGGGTACGTAAATATTTTTTTTTTACAAAAACATTAACCCTAAATTTCACCGACAACTTGGCCATACTTGAATTCTGTTACAAAATATACAAGAACTATTTCTTCTTTGTTTTGAAACATTGAGTGTCAGACAATTAGGATCAAGTGCTAAATCATTCATCTCCATTATAATGCTTCGATTGTAGTTCAAGCATATCCTCGTATTTTCATCAATCTCTTGATTAGCTATTTCATATTCAGCACGACGATAAATTGCGATTTGTTGTTTCTGCTCATTTTCTGCATCAGATGTGTGTATCATCGCTCGTGGCTGTAAGGCATGATTAAATTTCAGGCATAGGGAAATTCTTCAGCGTTCTTTTAATAAACTGGACTCCAATCTCAAACGAACATTGCCCCAGGCGAAAAAAATAGAAAGCTAATGCAGAATTTGTGTCGGGAGTAAACTACAAAGATTCTTTCAAAAAAATTTCCTAAATCAAAAATTTTGAAATTGACAAACAAAGGAGACTATGGTTCATAAACAAAATATTACTTGCATATTTTGTAATCAAATTAAAATGTGACTAAGTTATGGATGGAATGAAGGGCTAATGTTGTTGTAAAAAGAAACTATACATAAGGGAATCAACCGGCTCTTATCCTACCAAACATTTGTTGTAGATAGTAGTTCAACTACACCCACATACCAAACCCGTAGTTTGGTCTAGATGACGTAATTGTCGGAAAGGGTAAAAACTGTGCACGAGTTCATCTGTGCACGTCGATGGACACAAGCACAACTGTGCACGTTGTTGGCTACAGGCACAACTCTGAACCCGGCCATCTGTGCACGTCTATATTTCAACGTGCACAGTTAGGAGTCTCCCACCTGTGCACGTAAACCGTTAGTAGGGTACCATCTGTGCACGTTGACATTTAGTCATTTTATATTATTTTATTTAGTCATTTAGACATTTAGTCGACATTTAGATCTGCTCAGTTGGGAGTGTTCCATTTGTGCACGTTGAAATTTAGACGTGCACAGATGGCCTAGTGCACAGTTGTGCCTGTGGCCACCGATGTGCACAGATAGGATCGTGCACAGTTGATCCGTGTACAGTCGTCCGTCACCTGCAATTGACAGGACATGATTAATTAGTTTAAGTAAGTAGGTACGCACTTAGTGATGTTTAATCACATTTAGTTTGTGTAAGCATGATCCGAAAACTACCAATTAAAATTTTGCAGTAGTTAAATTACCCCCGGACACCTTTCTCATACTTAAGTCTCCACGACGTAGTTGATAACCCGCGTGGAAAAGGTTCAATGGGTGAACCATGGTTCAACCATGGCATACGCGTGGGTTAATCGTGGGGTCAGCGTGGAGTAAGCGTGGCTAAAGATAGGGACAATGTTCTCCCACGGTCGTTCCACGGTTGTCCCATGGTTATGAACAATGGGTCAAGCATGGCTAATGGCCTCTCTGCAATGCTTCGCTCACGGTCGAACGTGATTTGTTTGAAATTGAACTTTGTCAACATTTTTGAAGATGGACACGGTCTACTAAATTTTCCTCACTTTTTAGAGAAGGTTTGTTGGATACACATTTTCTTTTATTCTACTTTGCGCAATATTTTTAAGAACCCGCATGGAAAAAGTGTGCTCGGCACAAGCTGTGCTCTTGTCCGTCTCTAATGCGTAGGACATGCTAAATACTAATGAATATTCCTAAGAACATGTAAGTTTCAGAGAAAATTAGCTTGCGCTCAAAATGGAAACCTTAGGTTTTCCAATAGTCTGCACGTCTCTAAATGATAAGTTCACGACCCGGGCGCACCGGGTCACGCACCAGGTAGTTTAGCGCGTATTCTAAAAGAACTTTTAAGAATATAAATTGTGCCAACTGCCAAAATAACTACCAATGACAAGCCGACGATCCGGGTGAACCGAAAAGCGCACCAGATAGCTTAGCACGTATTATACAAGAACTTTTCGAAATTGAAATTGTACCAACAGCTAAAATAACTAAAAATTGAAAGTCGATGATCCGGGTGGACCAGATCGAGCACCAGATCGTTCAATACGTATTCTACAGGAGCTTTTAAAAAATGTAAAGTAGTAAATAACGACAACAATTCCAAATGGCGAGTCGACGACCCGCGTGCACCGGGCCAAGCACCACGGAGCTTAGCGAATATTCTAAGAGAACTTCTTCAAAATTTCAATTGTTACAACAGCCAAAATAAGTAAAAATTGTCAGTCGAAGATCCGGGTGCATCGGGTCGCGCACCAGGTAGTTTAGCACGTATCTTACGAGAACTTTTTAAGAATTTAGATTGTGCCAACTGCTAAAATAACTACCAATGATGAGTCCATGTTTCGGGTGCAATGGATCGAGCACCAGGTACTTCATTAAATATTCTACGAGAATTTAAAAAAATTTAAAGTTTGTGAATAACGAAAACAATTCCAAATGATGAGTCGACGACCCGAATGCAACCGGGTCACGCACCAGGTAGTTTAGCGAGTATTCTACGAGAACTTCTTCAAAATTTAAATTGTTTCAACATCCAAAATAACTAAAAATTGTGAGTCAAAGATCCGGGTGCAACGAATCGAGGACCAGGTAGTTCGATAAGTATTCAACGAGAATTACTTAAAAATTAAAATTTTTTGCATAACGAAAACAATTCCAAATGGTGAGTCGACGTTCCGGGTTCACCGAATCAAGTACCAGGTACTTTGATACGCACTGCATGAGAACCTTTTAAAAATGTTAATCTTTTGAATAACGCATGGTGCGCCTCAAGCATGTCACATTTCGACTAAAATGTCGACAATAACGGCAAGCGGGGTTCGATTTGTTATAATTTATATAATGAAATCCCGTTGGAATTGAAATCCTAACTACTCCCCTTATCTATAAATCTTGAAAATACAATGATCAGAAAATGCTTTCTTGTCCAAAGATAAAAATCCTGTTTTATTTTGTTATTATTGCGTTTATTTGGGGGGTATAATTGTGTGTTTGTATGTGTGTGCGTGTGCGTGCGCGCGTGTCTATGCGTGCACGAGGACGCGGTAGTACGCATGGTTACATATTTATGTGAATTTTAAATTGCTAACGTAACAATGATAAATAAAAAAAATTATTTTGGAAGTACTTCTATATTTGTGCAATATTATTTATGTTCATGTTAAATCATAGACTTTTAACTTCTTCTTACAGTAATACATATTTATTATAGAAATACATATTTTTATACAAATATTCATACAAAATTGATCAAAAATCAATATTTTGTTATATATGAGTAGACGAAAATTCAATAACTGCGGATTTAAGCTTCTCTCCATAATTAATATCTTCAATACAATTCATTTGATATTTAATCCACCTTTTCAAAAATTTGCGGTGAATGCTTTCAAGCGTCTGTTTCGAATTACATATTTTACAAGGGTTCGTTAACCATTTGTTTTGGAATGGATTAGTTGAACGAGTAGGTCTATAAAAAGCTTTAATTTGGTCGAAAAATTTAATATTATCCCAAAAAACTACCACGGAAAAACATTTGAAGGCAACGCTTGCAGAAAATTGCTTATAGGTGCCGATAAACTTTTAGATCCATTGATTTATGAAAATGTTGATCAACTGGCAATAGTACCTTATGTAAGTGCTTTTAAAGCAATGAATCAAGTAGTTGAAAATTGATTTTCTATTAAAACAGTTGATCGTTTTGCGTTAAACACTCAGATTAGTTATTTATAAAATGCCGTACTGGGCATTGATGTGAGCAAGACTTTGAAAATTCATATTTTATTGGACCATCTTGCAGAAGGCTTAAGTTTTTTAAATGAAGATGAAGGTTTGGGACTATGGTCGGAACAGACGGATGAAATTATTCACTGAGGAGAATTTTTGAAAACTTGGATTAAATATCAAATGAATTGTATTAAAGATATTAATTATGGAGAGAAGCTTAAATCCGCAGTTATTGAATTGTTTTCTACTCATATATAACAAAATATTGATTTTTGATCAAGTTTGTATGAATATTTGTATACAAATTTGTATTTCTATAATAAATATGTATTACTGTAATAAGAAGTCAAAAGTCTATGATTTAACATGAACATAAATAATATTGCACAAATATAGGGGTACGTCCCAAATCATTTTTTTATTTATCATGTTACGTTATCAATTTAAAATTCACATAAATATGGAACCATGCATACTACGAGGGTAGTTCAATAAGTCCTTAGAATGAAGTATAAAAACAATTTTTTTTTATTTTTCAACATAATCTCCTTGGAGCTCTATACACTTGGTCAATCG
>NC_046661.1:38542073-38555535 GCF_010883055.1 Belonocnema kinseyi | reverse complement strand
ATCTAGTCGGGAGTGGTGCTGACTGAAAACAGATGATTTGGAGCGATTCGCGCGCCATCTGTTGGTCATTCTAAGGACTTATTGAACTACCCTCGTACCACGTCCTCGTACACGCATAGACACACTCAATTATACCCCATAAATAAACGCAATAATTACAAAATAAAACAATATTTTTATCTTTGGACAAGAAATCATTTTCTCAGAATTGTATTTTTAAGATTTATAGATAAAGGGAGCAGTTAGGATTTAAATTCCAACGGGATTTCATCATATAAATTATAAAAAATCGAACTCCACTTGCCGTTATTGTCGACATATTAGTCAAAATGGGACATGCTTGAAGCGCACCGTGAACAAAGACAATTCAAAATGGTGAGTCGATGACGCGGGTGCACCGGTTAGCTTAGCACGTATTCCAGAAGAAGTCTTTCAAAATTTAAATTGCACTAACAACCAAAATAACTTCTAATAGTAGGCTGACGACCGGTGTGTACCAGATCGTGCAAACATTTGAAATTTGTTTAGCTATAAGAAAAATTAAAAGTTTTTTAAGTTCTTGTAGAAAACGTACTAAAGTAACTGATGCGCGGTCTAGCACAACCCAATCATCGACTTACTATTTGGAAGTGATTTGGTTATTGACCAAATTAAAATTTCAAAAATGTTCTCGAAAATGACGTTTTGAATAACCTGGTGCACAATCCGGCGCACCGGGTCGCCGACTCACGATGGGTATTTAAGGGCTCATTGAAGGCTCTTGTATGACCCGTGGCGCAATTTTTCAAAAACAACCTCTATTACAAAAAAGCTACCCTAAAAAATAAATATGCTCAAATCTGAAAATTAAGCACACCAGAATTGAAGGCTCATTTTAGGCTCTCCAACGCCACCAAAATCAATTTTCCAAAACCATTCTTTGTTGTTACAAAACTAGCCCCGGACTCAAAAGTGCTGATAAAGTGCACTGAATATGCACTCATCATAAAACTGAGTACATCAGAATTGAAGGCTCATTGAAGGCTTTCCATGATCCATGGTGCAATTTTTCAAAAATAACCCCTATCATAAATAAACTAACCTAAAAATTGAATACGATCTAATCTGAAAATTGAGCAAACCAGAAATGAAGGCTCATTTTTAGCTCTCCAACGCTCCCAAAATCAATTTTCCAAAACCATCCCTTGCTATTGAAAAACTATCCCTCACTTAAAAGTGCTGATAATGTGCACTGAATAAGCACTAATCATAAAATTGAGTACATCGGAATTAAAGGCTCATTAAAGGCTCTTGTTTGACCCACGGCGCAATTTTTCCAAAACAACCCCTACCATATATAAAGTACCATAAAAAGAAATATGCTCTAATCTGAAGATTGAGCACACCAGAATTGAAGGCTCATTTCAGGTTCTTCAACGTCCCCAAAATCAAATTTCCAAACCATCCCTTGTTTTGAAAAAAATACTAATTACTTAAAAGTGCTGATAAAGTGTACTAAATATGCTCTAATCATAAAATTGAGTATATTAGAATTAAAGGATCATTAAAAATTCTTGTATGACCCACAGCGTAATTTTTCAGAAACATGTTCTATCATAAAAAAACCACCCTAAAAATTAAATATGCACTAATCATAAAAATGAATACACCAGAATTGAAGGCTCATTTTAGGCTCTCTAACGCCCTCAAATGAATTTCCCAAGACCATCCCTTGCTAATTATAAACTACTCCTTACTTGAAAGTGCTGATAAAGTGCATTGAATATGCACTATTCATAAAACTGAGTACATCAGAATTGAAGGCTCATTAAAGGCTCTTGTATGATCTACCGCCAAATTTTCCAAACAACAAGCTCTGTCATAAGAAAACCACCCTAAAAATTAAATGTGCATATTTAATTTTCAGGGTAGTTTATTTATGATAGGGGTTGTTTTTGAAAAATTGCGCCGAGGGTCATACAAGAGCCTGTAATGAGCCTTCAATTCTTATGTACTCAGTTTATTGATTATTGTATATTCAGCGCACTTGATCAGTACTTTTAAGTAAGGGTTAGATTTTCAACATCAAGGTAGGGTTTTGGAAAATTGATTTTAGGTGCGTTGAAGAGGCTAAAATAAGCCTTCAATTCTGGTGTGCTCAATTTTCAGATTAGAGCATATTCAATTTTTAGGGTAGTTTATTTTTGATAGAGGTCATGCAAGAGCCTTCAATAAGCCTTTAATTCTGATGTACTCAAATTTATTATTAGTGCATATTAAGTGCACTTTATCAACAGTCTTAAGTAAGGGTAATTTTTTAACATCAAGGGTTGGTTTTGGAAAATTGATTTCATGGGCGCTGCAGAGCCTAAAACAAGCCTTCAATTTTGGAGAGCTTAATTTTCAGATTAGAGCATATTTAATTTTTAGGGTAGTTGATTTATGGTAGGGATTCTTTTTGACAAATTTCGCCGTGGGTTATACAAGGGCCTTTAATAAGCCTTTAATTCTGATATACTCAGTTTTATCATTAGCGCATATTTAGTGTACTTTATCTGCACTTTTAACGAAGAGGTAGTTTTTTAATAGCAAAGAATGGTTTTGGAAAAATTATTTTTGGGGCGTCGGAGAGCCTAAAATTTGCCTTCAATTCTAGTGTGCTCTATTTTAGGATTAGAGCATATTTAATTTTGAGGGTAGTTTATTTATGGTAGGTGTTGTTTTTGAAAAATTGTGCATGGGGTCAAACAACAGCCTTCAATGAGCATTCAATTCTGGCGCGCTCCATATTCAGATTAAAGCATATATCATTTTTAGGGTAGTTTATTTATGATAGGAGTTGTTTTTGAAAAATTGCGCCATGGGTCGTGCAAGAGCCTTTAATGAGCCTTCAATCCTGCCGTGCTCAATTTTCAGATTAGTTCATATTTATTTTTTAGGGTATTTTTTTATGGGAGTTATTTTTAAAAAATTTCGACACGGGTCATGCAAGAGCCTTCAATGAGTCCTCAATTTCTGCGAAAACAAAAATTTGATATCACGAATATTTCTATCATGGTACTGTTAGCTTTAAGTAAAGCTGGCAGTACCATGTTTTTTTTTTAAATGCAGAGCCCAAAATTTGGCTTTTGGGTATTAAGTGAGCCTTAAATGAGCCCTTAATTATGGCATAGGTCTGACGATCTTAGAGCAAAGTGGTACTTCCAGCTTTACCCACCTTTGGATCGTCGACTTAGCATTGGTAGTAATTTGGTCAGTTATTTTGGCAATTGGCATAATTCAAATTCCTAAAAACTTCTCGTAGAATACGTATTAAAGTAACTGGTGCTCGATAAAGTTCGCCCGAATCGTCTACTGATAATTTTTAGTTATTCTGGCTGTTCAAACAATTTAAATTTTGAAAAAGTTCTTGTGAAATACGTGCTAAACTACCTGGTGCACTATTCGGTTCCCCGGATCTTTGGTTCATCGTTGGCACTTATTTTGGCAATTGGCTCAATTAAAATTCTTAAAAGGTTCTCCTAGAGTACGCGCTAAACTACCTGGTGCGCGATCTGGTGCACCCAGGTTGTCGACTCACCATTTGGAATTGTTTTCGTTAATGACAAAACTCAAATTTTTTTAAATTCCGCATAGAATACGCAATAAAGTACGTCGTGCTACATCCGGTGCACCTGGAGCGTAAACTTTTCATTGGTAATTATTTTCGCAGTTGGTACAATTCAAATTCTTAAAAAGTATTCGTAGAATACGTATTAAACTACCTAGTGCTTGATCAGGTACACCCAGATCATCTATTGACAATTTTTAGTTATTTTGGCTGTTCGAATAGTTTAAGTTTTGAAAAAGTTCTCGTAAAATACGTGTTAAGCTACCTGGTGCGCGACTCGGTTTACCCGGATCTTCGGCTCATCGTTGGTAGTTATTTTGGCACTTAGCACAATTTAAATTCTTAAAAAGTTCTCGTAGAATACGCGCTAAACTACCTGGTGCGCGACCAGGTGCACGCGGGTAGTCGACTCACCATTTGGAATTGTTTTCGTTATTCACAAAATTCCAATTTTTAAAAAGGACCCCGTAACACGCCTGTGGGAAAAGTGATTACCGTTAATTTGGTGAATTTTTTATGTGTTACGTGTCTCGTCATTCTGAATAAATGTCTCAATGGGCACTAGCCCAAAACTCAAAGGATGCCAAGGTAAAGCCTGCCGAAGTCAGAATAATGGGGGTATCGACTCTACAAGTTCACTCGGTCCTTTTCCTTACTCGAAAGAGTGACTTCGGTTATTTGACTGAATCTTTAATGTTACGCGTCTCGGCGTCCTGCACAAATGTCTGAATGGGCACAAAGCCCAAAGCTTAAAGGGTTCCAAGATAAGGCCCGCCAAAGTCAATGTAATGGGTTCATCGGATCTGCTCGTAAACTAGGTCATTGACTCTTATTGGAAACGTACCCCCCATATAAAGTAAATGAAAGAATTAAAATAGAATGGCCGTTGTCGCTTGTATTAGCATTACCCAGAGATTAACACGCTGATGTTACAAAGTCGGACTTAAAATCCTTTGTCATCGTCTGTCTGTCAGTCGTTATAGTTATAAAGTTCTTCAGTATTACGTTTTTTCTTGTTTTAGATTTCCAAGTTCTCACGTTTTTTATTTGTTAAATCAAGTTTTATATATTTTTTTGTATTTCCGTTTAGTTTAGAGATAGTTATGCTATTATTCAGATCATAAACTAATCATAATCTGGCTTTTTCTAATCTTTTTACACTTTGTAGTCTTTTTAGTCTGTCTAATACTTTCAGTCTTTCTAATCTTTTGTATTATTCTGCTAATGTCTATTCTTCACCATCGACTATCATTTCTCCTACTCCTGCGAAATTATCATCATTGATTAAATTCCTTTTACCGGCATCCTGAATGTATCGAAGAAGCATTGTAATGGGACATTTTACGTATTTTTGATGCCGAGCCCATCCAAGGAACCACAGAATACTCGCAGCATGTGCATAGCAACCCAAAGTTCTTACCCCAACCTTGCAGGTACAATAATATCCTAATATAGCTTCATCCTCTCCATTTTCGACTTGGTCGCTTTCTACGTCTACTAAAAAGGTATGGGCTTTGTGCCCATTCAGACATTTGTTCAGGATGCTCAGAGGAGTAACGTATCAAAAATTCAGTCGAATAACCGAAAGCACTCTTCCGAGTAAGAAAAATGACCGAGTGAAATCGTAGAGCCAATACCCCCATTGTACTGACTTCGGGGGGCCTTATCTTGGGAGCCTTTAAGTCTTGGCCTTTGTGCCCATTGAGATATTTGCTCAGGACGCTGAGACGCGTCACATATCAAAAATTCAGTCAAATAACCGACACAAACCTTTCGAGTAAGGAAAATGACCGAGTGAACTTGTAGAGCCGATAGCCTCATTCTGCTGACTTTGGCGGGCCTTATCGTGAAACCCTTTGAGTTTTGGGCTTTGTGCCCATTGATACATTTATTCAGAATGACGAGACACGTAACATATAAAAAGTTCAGCCAAATTAACGGAAACCACTTTTTCCATAGGCGTGTTACGCGGTTCTTTGACGTAGAATCCGTAATAAAGTACGTGGTGCTCGATCAAGTGCACCAAATCGGAGAATTCAGCTATTTGGACTTTTATCAAAAAAAATTAAGAATGGACTTAATTATTTCGATTTATAAATTGCACACAAGGGAGGTGCCAATTAATGTTTAAATGGAAAATTCTCGTTTTTCGAATAAATGAAGAAAAGAAGTTATTTTTGTATATTTATATATTTTTTATATATTTATTTGGCGTGAATTGACATTTAGACACCTCTTAAGGAATGTTCATGGAATAATGTCAACCCAATAAACTTTAGTTTTAATGTCCCAATAAATGTAAAATAGGAGTTTTATGTAAAATTCATGCTAAACACTGTATTTTTTAAAATGTTTTGAAAATTAATGATTTTTATTCGATAAGTCACAAGTTTCCAAATATTTTTCAACTAATTTTTAATTGCGTAAACAATTTTTTGCATATAATTTGTGAAAAATTATCATTTTTCGAGAAGAATTGTACATTTCGCGGGTTTCAAGAATAATATTTCTTTTTTAACACATTTTGTCATCATTCAAAAAAGATCTATTTTCGAAACTATTTTTGCGTTGGTAACTTACGGGTTTAGTATTGGCGAGATACTGATCTGATACTGTTTAAGTACCGACTACAATGCTCTCCCGTCTGTCGGCACAGTGGCGGTTCGGTACTGGCGCAGTACCGAAATCTGAACTATGGTTAAATCCAGCGTTAGGTAGGTACAGGTTCAGTACTGGCAGAGTATAAACTTCGATTGCCGTTTATCAACCGCCAACAGCATTATGCCATGTGTTGGCTTGGTATAGATTCGATACAGGCAAATTAAAAACTTCGATAATCGGTTATCTAATGGCTACAGTATTAGGTCGTGCCTTGACACGGCACATACTTAATATTAGCAGAGTACAAACTTTAACCACTGGCTATCTCCCGGACTCATTATTCTGTGCACTGGCTCGGTACAGGCTCAAAACTGGCAAAACACAAAAGTCAATTTCTGGTTATCTACCGGCAAGATCATAATGCGGTGCGTTGCCTCGATACAGGCTGAGTACTGGCAGAAGTGTTTCTGCGATAATTCTGATAGATAAGGGCTTCTTTGAGCAGTATTCTCTGTTGGACTTGAAACGTGAAGTTAGTGGTTGATTGAAACAATCGATTTTTCGATACCTCAATCCGCAGAATTCATAGCAGAATTCCGTTTAGACTGGAAGCTGCAGAACGTGTCGTCCGACGGGTCACTCGTTCAAAAGAAGCAGAATTATATTATGCTTCTCGTTTAATGAATGCTGACATAGTGTTTCCAGAAGGTAAATAAAAAATCCTTTACTACACAATAAATAAACTGTGGCATCAATTCCTAATTTCAATCGTTAGATTGCGTTTCTCACCGAAGTACTATAAGTATTTCGAGGTAGGGTTAAATGTATTTTCTTCAAAAAAATTTGACAGTGAGACAATATTCAGATTAATGTTCATCCATCAGGGGCTAATATTAATTAAATATATTGATTCAACATCAATAAATTTAGATTAAAATATAAAATTAATATTCAAAAATATTTTTGATAATATTAGATATTTCCAGATGTTTCAAATTAAAATTTCAGCAAAAAAGTTCACGCTAAGCAAATACACAAGCAATACAATTGTATCCCGGGTTTGGTTTCGACATTCGCTTTGATGGAAATTTACCAAAACGGAAACATTGGCGCCATATCGTTTCAAACAAAAATATGAGTTAGGAACTTAATCTATATATACATTTATTTTCACTTCAAATTCTTACATATGTTCTTTCTCTCCTAAATTATGAATTCTCAAATTAAGAAGTAAATTTTTTACAAAGTTGTTTAACTTTTAACCTAGAAATTGAATTTTTATCAAAAAGGATGAATTTGTAACAAAAAATATAATACAGATCTTTTTCAAATAAAAAATTATTTTCATTGAGAATAAAAAATGGTTGAATTCATGCAAAGAGACGTATTTTCAAGAAAATAGTGGAATCCTTAAACAAAAAAAATATATTTTTAACTAAGGAGATTGTGAACAAAAAATTGTTAAATTTCTCCAAAGAGACGTATTTTTAACACAGCAGTTGAAACTTTAAACAAATTAGAAGAGAAAAATAATTTTGAATACAAAATAAAACTGTCGAATATCTATTTGTTTTAAAAGTTTCTTTAGTTATTTCCTTCAAGGATATGTAAATGTAATTTTCTTAAATTTCTCAACAAAATAAAATACCTTAAAAAATCAGGCCAAGATTACTAAAAAAATATGAATTATTTCTATAGTTATTACAATTTTTCTAAAAAATTGATATTTAGCGGTTTTTTAGAATATCTATTCAAAAATCGAGATTTTACCGTAAAACTACGGGCTTTTCAGATTTCGAATTTTTTCCCCTTTCGCAGTATTATGAGGGAAAAAGTCGATGTTAATGATATAAAATTTAAGGCACATTAGCTACAGCTCAAAAACCGCAAGCGTGTAGATAATTTTCATCAGTAGTGTATATATTTTAGATATTTTTATATTTATAAAAAAGGTGATGCTACAAGCCTTGGATTTAATATTGGAGGGATTTGAGAGGAGCATTCAATACGATTTCTACAAGAAGGTTGAAGAAATTAAGGAAGAAGTGCGAGCTGTTCATCGCCCTGATCTAACAGAGGCGTCACAAAGATGCTCAATATTGCCACCGTTTCCACATACTTTATCGCTTACTTTAAAAACTACTTGTTTGTAAAAATGTATGTACCCAAGGGTAACCATGTCTTAAATATTTTTTCTAAATTATTTTTTCAAATTATTTTATATCAGATTGGATAATTAAAATTTTCAAAGCCAATTCTGGAATAATTATCCTTTTTTTTCTTCTATTAAAGCGATTATTATTATTGTAATTTTAGGCTTGTATATTTAAGTTCCGGAGCATTGCATCCAAACCTATTGTATTATGCCTTTTATTTAAAAACCGCGATGAGCCAGTGATAACACGCAGATGCATCTAACGTTATTGGAAGTACTCACATTTTCCTAGAAATGGTCACCCATCTGAGTGGTGTCTGTGCTCGAAATGGCTTAACATCCGGACTCTGCCCGAGTTTATATTCACTGAGTAACTAATGCTGTCGATTACCCCAACGAGACATGACGTCGGTAAAAGTGCGTCATTATACCAGTGCTGAATTAATACTACGGCATAGTATTATGCCAATAATATCTCAGTACTAAGTTTCGGAAGTTTACCAGTACCAAGCCAGCACTACTATCGGTGAGAAAACTATGGGCATCTGCCTTTGAAGTTTTAATCAGTCAAAAAAATGCCAGCGCAACAAAAAAATAGGCATTAAAAAGCTGTGAGTGTTCTACGTTAATCAGCTTGAAGACGTTTATGTAAAAAACTTTGTGCTTGGCAGACTGAAAAATGTAAAAAAAAAAAGTAAGGATTTTTGGGTACATTTAAGAACAGACAAGTTTAGATCATTATTTCTTATACAAGGGGCGATGGGAAAAATTTGAAAAAATTCATGAGTATGAGGAAAACTGTTGTGAACCAGTTGCAGTTGAGAAATTTAAAAAATAATAAAAATTGTGCTTAAAAGTACAAAAATTTGCAACAATATTATCTTCAGTTATAATACAGATATTAAAGCGATTTAAACTGCAAACTGTGATGGATAGGCTTTGTATTTATTTTCAATCACCCGGAAGGACGTTTTAGTCTTATTTTTTGTGAAAATCGCGATAATTTTATACGCTTTTTTTATTGGAAAATAAGTGACAGAAATCATGGGGCCAGTTTCTTTTTTACTGTCGACCGCTGGTCCCTTTCTTCGGCCTGTAGCTAGGTGCCATCCAAGCATTCAGAACCAGGGGTTGAAGCATGGCACCAGCGGTCGGCAGTAAAACAAAAAAAGGGCCCCCTCTGCTTTCTGCCACTTGTTTTCCCACGAAAAAAATGTCTAAAAATATCGCGATTTTCACAAAAAAGAAGATTAACACATCCTTCCGGGTGATTGAAAATAAATGCAGAGTCTATTAATTACAGTTTGCAGTTTGAATCGCGTTAATATCTGTATTAGAACTGAAGATAATATAGTTGCACATTTTTGTGCTTTTAAGCAACAATTCTTATTATTTTTTAAATTTCTCAACTTCAACTGGTTCACAACAGTTTTCCTCATACTCACGAATTTTTTCAAACTTTTCCCATTGCCCCTTGTATAAGAAATAATGCTCTAAACTTGACTGTTCTTAAATGTACCCGAAAATCCTTACTCTTTTTACATTTTTCAGTCTGCTAAGCGCAAAAAATTGTTTACATGGACATATTCAAGCTCATTTACGTACAATACTTTCAGCTTTTATATGACTGCTTTTTTGTTGCGCTAGTATTCTCTTTTGACTGAGTTGTTAAGCTTCAAAGGCAGATGCCTATAGTTTTCTCGCCGATAGTGGAGCGTCCCAAGTGCCATGAATAACAATATTAACTTAGTCCAGGCGCAATACTAAACCAATTGTAACTGTGAACGCAGTCAGTTCCACGCCAGCTTAAGGCCAAGTGTATGCCAATCTTCAACCCTCATTTTGCCAGTATTTAATCTTTACCGTGACGACCTAACATCAACTAACAGCCATCATTACGCTAATATTGTATTGTTGCTACGCCAATGTAACGCCAGTATCATGAAGACTAGCTTTAACGAAAAGTAGTTGTTTTGCCAGCACTAGATGGATACTGTGCCAGTATTATGCCAGGCCCATGACGATTTAATACCAGTATAAAGCCGAGATTATGTCATGCATATATTGTGACTATGCCAATATTAAATCAGTACTGGTCCGGTACTGACTACCAGTATTGTGCCAGGTCATCTTTTAGAAGTTTGCCAGTATCAAGCCAACATTGAAGCCTACTTTGTGCTAGTATCGCGTCAACATAAAAATGTCTGTGAAGTACTAGCGCGGTACCGTGCCAGTTGTAAATTTCAACTTGGGATATAGCTTATTAGTCAGCATTTTCTTATTTTAGAACTTACGAGTATACCATAGCTTTTTAAAAATAATCAGTTTTTCAAACATTCTTTTTCAGTTACGCTATCGATAGTCATTTTTCAAATCGATTTTCTTTGTAAAAGAAAAAACTGATTCATAAGCGATCTAGAGTAAAAGATTTGAAGAAGCTAGAATTGTTTCCATTTTTTCAATGAAAAGTAGCAATTGATATATTAATTTTTTTAATAATTTCAAACTGACATACTCAAAATATATCACTCTTAAAATTTTTAACCTGCGAAATCAATTTCAGAAAATAATAACTTTTTAAGATTTAAGGGATGAAAAAATTGTTTAAACAATTGCGAAGTATCTTTAATAAAATTACCTTTAACATTCGTTAATTGTGTCACGAATCTCAAAAGCTAATAACTTTTCACGATATACACGGAAAACATTTTATAAATAATTAACAAAGATGTTAAACAATAATTATTATTCTTGAAATATACGGGATGGATACGCTGGGGCTTACCAAAAAGTATGCAAGCCGTCAAACACACACACACAAAATTGTTTAAACATTTGAAAATTAATTTAAAAATACTTGAAAACTTCTGACTTATCAAATAATAGTTATTTTTGACGCAAGGTTCTAAGTGGCACTTTTTCGGCCGAGTGTGCTCCAGGGGGAAATTTACCACCGGCACAGTACCATGCCAGGACTGCCGGTCGGAGTCCGGTACTGGCGCGGAACTGTTAGAATACTGGCAGAACTACTGGCTTCATACCGGTGAAACCCCTAATGATAACAATGTTCTGTACTGACTTGCAGTGCTTAGCCAGGACTGGGCTAGTACTTACATTTGATACTTGTGCGGTACCCTCTGTTAGTACTGGTCCAGTACTGGCTCAACCAATACTGCAAACTCGGCGAGGTACTGACCTGTAGTACTAGGCCAGCACTGAAGTTCATCGCTGGGCCACTACTGCAGATTAGTACTGGGCAGGTACTGGCCAGGCTCCAAGTGATAACGAAGGTATCCCAGGTAGAAATACACCACCGGCCCAGTACTGGCCTAGTACCGCCTGTCGGAGTTCCAGTACTAGCTGATTGTACTGGGCTTGTCCTATGTGAGTACTTGCTTGTAATGCTTGGAGGTACTAGCCTGTCAGTACTGGGGAAGTACTGGCAAACCGCTGGTGTACGAAAATTCCGAAGTAATTTTAAAATGATAAAAAATGATTTAATTGTTTTAAAGACCATCCATTCATCATCATACGACTGAATATCGTCCGAATATTATTTATAATTAAAAAATATAATTTTCAATCTATTTATTTATTTCAACACCCACTATTTCTATAATCTAAAGATATAAAAAAAAGGTATTTAAAAAATAAATAATAATTGACTGCGAGTATTTTGTCAATACATGTTAATGACACTGCTTAGAATGAATACATATATTACACTTTTACACATTAATTTACAAATAATATTTCTAACGCTATGGGGTTTCGAACCTACATCTATATATCTAAATATATCGCCTAGCAGTCGGGAGTGCTAACCACTGCGCTAATCCGACAAGCTGAAACTCTATGAAAAAGCCATCCTCATAAGCTACAGTTCAGAAAAGTTAAATAACAATTTTTCAACTCTCTTTCTCGTTAATCTTTTTATCATTATACGACGTCAAATAGATATAAAATGAACTAACTGTTAACAGAAATATAAATAAAATAATTATTAAATACATTATTTAAATCGACTACAATTTTTCTTCGTGTAATATTTTATTTTTCGCGTTTTAGACCATTTTAAAAGTTCTGACAATAACATTCAATGACCATTTAAAATTTGTATCGACGGAACTTAGGAATGTTACCACGTTGCGCAACAATTTGTTTAATAACAATTTTCTTTAAATCTTCGTGTAACGATTTGCTTTTAAGGTATTTTAGACTATTCTACGACGATTAAGACATACATCAACATTTCAAAACAACATGACAACATTTATAGACGTGTGTCGTTATTATGAATTAGTTATTTAAATCAAGGCTTAAATCTTCGCTTCAAAAACACTTGAAAACTTGCAGTCTGTGATGTGATAAGTTTTTCATTCTGAAAAAATAATATGAAACATGAAAAAAATTAACAATCGGTTAAACTCTTGGACGAAAAATAATCTGCCTGCTATGCGGGCCCATTCTTATCGCTGTCAACTTGCAGTGCATCTCGGGTACGCGACTTTTGGTTCTTGCGCTTCGCGCTCGATAATGTATTTACTACACGCTGCATGTTCCGAGATTGCTTATCCAGTTATTGCAAAATAAAGTAAAAATTTTATTTATAATGAATAATTTAATATTTTTGTTAAAATAAAAACAACGCGTTCCATAAAAAATGTAATAACGAATTTGGAGCTCTTTTGAGGGTGACTTGTAACTTGCATAGTTAGACCACGAAACAGAATGTTTTATTGTTCAATATTTCTTTGTTTGATCAAAATTTGAATTTTTCATTTAAAAAAAGGCAAAAAGTTGTTATGGCAGTCTTAGGTGGTATCTTAGTATTGGATCCCCGGTCGCGCCCCTGTGTACCCAGTCCGCCACTGCTCCTAATCTAAAAGCCCGAGAGGGTCCAGAGATGGAGTTTATACCGTTTGGGAGCCGAAAAACAGAAGGTGCATGATTACACCCTGTAAGTTCGTGTATAAGCCGAAAATGCACGACTCAAACTTCGGTTTTCTCAGTTTTTCTGTTGCACGATGTTTGTTGATCTAAAAGCTTCGGAAAATTTCGGTGGTCTTCTATTTATATCTCGATCCCCACTTGAAAGAAATTTAATAAATTAATAT
>NC_046661.1:38536097-38541973 GCF_010883055.1 Belonocnema kinseyi | reverse complement strand
AATTTATTGGTTTTAATTTTTAATTTAATTTGATATAATTGTTGAAACAAAAAATTTGGGAAAAATGAAAATTTCCGAAAATTTAAATAATACAAAATAAAATAAAGGAAATGTTTATTAATGAAATTAAAATACTTTGATATCAAAAGTCAAAGAAACTAACATTCAGGAATGTCAAATTGACGATACTGCATAATTACCGAAATTTTATAACCCGAAGGATAAAAAACAGAAAATTTCCGAAATCAGCGAATTCTTAAAATTACAGAATTTTTGACACATAGGTATATCTGCGTAGATTAAGATTTTAAAGAACTCCTAAATTTGAATATCTGCAGTATACATGATATAAAATAAAATATTCTTCCAATAGACGAAACAATGTTAAATTCAACTATTTTTTGTCGGTAATTCATAATTTTGTCAATTGGAAATTTCGAAAACTTATTAACTTCGGGCTTTACAAAATGCTGATTATAAAGTGTCAGAAATTAAAAATTTCTGAATTTTTCTACTTAAAGTCGTCGTCAAAAGACGCGACCCTCACTTTGATCGCTCTTCACGTTGAACGATATGTATATTGTTGTTCTAAAAAAATTTTTACGCTAGCACTGATGTAAAACGTGTCGTAAAACGAGGTTTTGGAGGACATTTTTTTAACCCTCGACTTCGAGATTTCCTAAAACGAGCTGGAAGTCTTTAAAAATCTGAAAAAATGCACAAACGCTCCTTTAATGTTTAGCATTCAATGCAGTTTTAAAAATTTCGAAATATCAATTTGTTTGCTTAATACAGACCGTTTTCCGCAAAATCTTATCTGAAATAATTATAAGGAGTTGGTTAATGGCTTAAAATGTGAAGTTTTGCAACTTGATTGAAGCACACTTTAAAAAAATGAAATTAGATCGATATTTCGTAAAATAGTCCTTTACGAATATTTCATGATTCAATGGAAGTAGGCATCGTAGAAAAAGTATCTTTTTCACAACAATAGGGGCCTCAGAGTGATGGGGATACCGGCTCACTCGCAGGTCAATAGCTGGAGGGGAAAAGGCTGGGACCTCGGTATCCTCTTCCCTCTGAGGGAAGGAAGTACCGAAACATTTAACTTTCGAAAGTGGCGAATTACCGAAAAAAACATATTTGAAATAGAACATTATCGATACTTGAAAATTCCCGAATGATAAAATTTCTGACAGGTATAATATACAAACAGTATTACCACGTTTGAAAATTTGTGCCAATGGATACTTTATAATGTCCGAAGTTTTAATAGTAATAAAAACATACTAAATAAAGAAACTATTTTTTAGAATTTGCTTACAACAAAATACAGGTTAGATCCTAAAATGAAATTTTTGTAATATTTTACCAATTGCATGAAAACTACATAACAAATTATTTAAATGAGGAAAGGAATAAATAATATTGAAATATTAAAAAAATTGATGAAAAGATAATTATGAGGGTTGTAGAATTTAAACTGTCTTTTGTTTCTTAGAAGGATTCATCTTCACAGGGTTAAAAAGCTTGACAGTTCATTCTGCTATCGGCGAGAAAATGATAGACCTGCCTTTGAAAATTAACAACTCAGTTTTAAAAAAATGCTAGCGCAACCAAAAAATAGTCATATGAAACCTGAAAGTGCTTCACGTAAATAAGCTTGAAGACGTTTATGTAAAAAAATGTTGTGCTTTGCATACTGAATGGGAAAAATTTGACAAAATTCATGAGTATGAGTAATAAAAATATTGAAGCGATTCAAACTGCAAACTGTAACGGATAGGCTCTGCAATTATTTTCAATCGCGATTTTAACAAAAAATAACACTATCACATCCTTCCAGGCGATTTAAAATAATTAAAGAGCCTATTCGTTACTGTTTGCGGTTTGAACCGCTTTTATATTTTTATCAGAAATAAAGATAATATAGTTGTAAATTTTTGTACTTTTAATCAACAGTTTATATTATTTCTTAAATTTCTCAACTGCAATTTGTTCACAACAGTTTTCCTCATACGCATGCATTTTTTCAAATTTTTCCCATTGTCTTTTGGATAAGAACTAATTCTCTAAACTTGACTATTCTTAAATGTAACCGAAAATCCTTACTTTTTTACATTTTTCAGTCTGCAAAGCACAAACATTTTTTACATAAACCTGATCAAGCTCATTTACGTAGAATACTTTTAGCTTTCATATGACTACTTTTTTATTGCGCTAGCATTTTTTTTGGCTGAGTTGTTAAGCTTCAAAGGCAGGTACCTATAATTTTTTCGCCGATAGTAGTATATTTTCTATTTGAAGTAATTAAAATCATTGAAATTCATTCGTTTGGTTAATTTTAATGGAAATTTCTCGATAAAGTGCATGATATTTTGGATGACGAGTCTTCTGCATCAACTAATCTATTTGCCACAGACCCACCTACTTTTTTCCGCCTGAATTCGAGTTAGTAGAGAAAAATGTTGACATTTCCAAATCAAAAGAAATAATTTTTGCCGAAAAATTAGCGATTGCAGAATTGAGACTTGTCTTATTTTTCGAAGAAAAAAAAACATTTTATCTCAGATTTTCAAAGATCTATTTGAACATATAAAAGAACTGGGCCGCAATCCCGGTGTTCTTGAAGCTGTCTCTTTGGGACGCACAAAATTATCTAAAATAGTAAATAATGTGAAATGAATGAAAAATGGTTTTCGCTTTTGGCCCGTTTTATTGATCCTAAAAGTCCTTTTGCAAATGATAAATATAGATGCATCAGATTGTTCAGCAGTAGTTTGAAAGCTGCAAGTCACAATTTGATTTTTTGTCAGCGCGTGTGTCACTATTAGGCTTTAAATGCATCCGCGGCATGTGAGCATATCCCACACTTTTTAGAAGAATTAATAAAAGCAATTACAATTTTTCTCCATTCTAGTCGAAAAAGAACTGCAATTTTCAGGGAATTGATGCTTACGCTTTAAGGACACGTTGAACATTTTAAGAAATTAGCGCTAACTCGATGGCTTTCACGCCACCCTTGTGTGCGACAATTAATTGAGAATTATAATTTTTTGCTTACTTTCTTCATGAAAAAGGCATCAGAATAAGTTATTACAGTAAGTTCATCAAAAGCCCTCCCTTCTATAGCTCTTTTGAGAACTGACGCCGCGCCGCAGGTAGGTGTAACAAGATCTGCGCGGGATGCGCGGGGTCTCCGATTGTAACTCAGGGGCGCACTCAGACGTGAACAAACCAAAGCGGAACGGGCTGTAATGAGTTAGTTCCCACCTTCGTGAACCTCAAAATCGGCGCTATAGTAGAGTTTCACTGTATATTACTATGGTTTCTTGATAATTTCACAAGGTCTTCTGCATTAAAATGGTTAGATATTGAGATGATTAATTTTTTGGACAAAAGTAATCACTGATCAGAAATAAAATTGGGTTCAGAGTGCGACAAGTACCTAGCTCAGCATCTTTCAAGTGGTGCAATTTCAGAAAGTACCATTGCCACGTTCAAACACTGAGAAAAATTCTTTGTAACTGTGACTAATTTTTCCTAGTTACTGGAGGCCCCCGCAAGCCAAATATAGTTACAATAACTGTACCTCTAATAATCAAATGAAGTATTAAAAGTAGTAAAAGCAACAGTTTTCTTAGTAAATTAAACCGTATGGAATATGTTATTTACAGTAACATTGTGAAGTCATATTAACTACTTCATTTAGTTGCAGTGATTGATATATGTGTAGTTAAAATAACTGCAGACTCCAGTTACTTCAATGACTATAATTAGTACATGCAACCATTTTATTTAGTGCCAAAATTCTTTGACAAGACAAAGTTGTACAAGCGTCTACTCCCTGACTGGCAACTCGTACGCTGAATGGGATCGGCGCGCACAACTCCCAACTCGTAGAAGCCAGTAGTAGAGCTGATCGTTATACTTCGCGTGAACCCTATGAAGCTTTAAATACGTTCTCTGATATGATTATGAAGTAATTGCCCATATATGAGTTTTAAAATATTTATGCTTATGGTTAATATTGCTCAGGGTTTAAGCTAAAATATTCGGTGATATAGAATGCTTAAAACTGCATAAATGAAGTATTCTAAATTTTATAATTCTAATAAATCTTTGAATATTTTATTAAGAAACAAAGTTTTTTCAACACTAAATTGTTTAAGAAATAATTATTATAAATAATTTTCCTACCCTGAACGCTATTTAATTGAAATAAGTGGGAATTTGTATTATATATAGATACTAATAACAATGTGACGGAAGTAAACAATTCCATTTTATTTTATTTATTTTTTATCTCACACATTATATAATACACTCGTATTTCACTTATTTACAAATATGAAAAAAGTATAGCCATACATAAAACATACATAAAAACATACATACATACATACATACATTGTGTTAGTATTTAATTATTACATATAGATATAGAACGATATTTCATAATAATTAAAAAAATCATAATTGTTCTTTGAAATGCGAAGTTTACCAGTGTCGAATTCAGAACTGTTGAGTTTCTAAAATTTTAAATTATTAACTAAATAAACTCCGTGAGAATTTAATCTAAAGAAATAGTTTGTAATAAATTTACGACAATAGAGTTTTGCTCCTCTTGACAGGGTTTCACAAAACGTCTGTTCTTCTTCTTTGTACTTGTGTCACATTTTTATTAGTATCTGTAATACAAATTCTCACTTATTTCAATTAAATAGCGTTCAGGGTAGGAAAATTATTTATAATAATAATTTGTTAAACAATTTAATTTTTCAAAGACTTTGTTTCTTAATAAAGTTTTCAAAGATATATTAGATTTATAAAATTTAGACTACTTTATTTATGCAGTTTTAAGCATTTATATCACCGAATATTTCAGCTTAAACCCTGAGAAATATTTACCATAAGCATATATATTTTAAAACTGACATATTTATGTGAAAATACTTAATAATAATTTCCGAAAAAGTATTTAAAGCTTCATAGGTTTCACGCGAAGTATAAGGATAAGCTCTACTCCTGGCTTTTACGCGTTGGGAGTTGAGCGCGCCGATCCCATTCAGCGTACGAGTTGCCAGTCAGGGACTAGACGCTTGTAAACGTTGTTGCTTCAACTATTTTAACTAGTAAACTGAACTATTATTTATAGTTCTTCGAGGTTCCTACAACTACGTTGCAGTTATTTTTGCCGATAGTCCTAGTCAATGTAATTACTCTCCCTTTTCCAAGAAGCGCCAATGTCAGTTACTTAGCCTGTTTTTCTTAGTAAATTCAATTGCTTCTACTTGTTTCAGGCGACTCTCGTGTACAATCTTAGTTGGCCTAACTATTTTACTGTAGTAAATAGAACTAGTTTTTTCAGTACCGCGACTAGCGCGCAACCAAATGAGCGTAGTGCGGGGAGGCCAAAGAAGGCGCAGAGGCGAGCACGACCCGAAGCGGTCCTTATCAAACCGTCCAAGGGTTTGAGCTACACCCAGGTCCTTAACGACCTAAAAAAGAAGCTCAACCCGGACACCCTTGGTGTCAAAATCAGGGGAGTCAGTGAGACAAGAAAGGGAAAAGTATTTATAGAGGTGGGCTCTGCAGGAGACGGCAGGACGAAATTGTCATCTGCCATTAGGAAGGCGGTAGAAGCAGGAAACTTCATGCGCGAGCTCATCCAGCGCGCAGAGGTCGAGATCATGGCTTTCGACACAACATGTGATGAGGATGAGGTGACGGAGGCTGTCCGCAATCACTTCGCTGATTTGTCTCTAAGCTATTAGACCGTGGGCTGACAACGTAAATGGGGGCGTGATACGGATAAGGCCAATTTTCACATAAGATGTTCGTCTGATGATGAGGATCGTAAAAATGGGTGCCTG
>NC_046661.1:38527419-38535997 GCF_010883055.1 Belonocnema kinseyi | reverse complement strand
GGCACCCATTTTTACGATCCTCATCATCAGACGAACATCTTATGTGAAAATTGGCCTTATCCGTATCACGCCCCCATTTACGTTGTCAGCCCACGGTATATATGTAAAGTTGAACATGACGAAGAGGGCCTTTAGGGGAAACCTGAAGGCATATGTCGAATTAAATGAGGAGTTAACAGCGAGACTTATCCGATCAGTTCATTTAAAGATGGGTTGGATGTCCTGTGGGCTAAGGAAGAAGGCGAAGGTCACACGGTGCTACCACTGCCAGGGCTTCGGCTACATGGTAGCAAAGTGCGAGGGTCCCGATAGGACAAATGCATGTCCAAGATGCGGTACGGAGGGTCATAAGGCTGCGGAGTGCGGTGGTACTCCACAGTGTTTCCTCTGTGCCGCACGAACGGAGAAGACCCGAACAGATCATCATCCAGGTACAAAAAGATGTCCTTCGTTTGAAGAGTCCACCCTAACAAGGAAGCCTCCAGAGGAAAGACAGAAAGAAATTCAGGATGGCATAATATGAAGACGCCGAAGCTCGGCGGTTTGGCCTATAACCCATGTCCCTGAAGCAATGCGAAAGCGGATACTGGGAGCATGGGTTGACAGGAAAAAGGGGGGTTTTAATCTGTAAAAATCTGACACTACCCATTCTAAGATTCGCCTTTATAATAAACAATAAATAAAACTACTTATCTTAGTTTCAAAAAGCTCCCTCAGACCATCTTAGTTGGTCTAATTATTTTACTGTAGTAAATAGAACTAGTTTGTGCAACAAAATTTTAGTTATTTTAACTGGGCTTCGAAGGAAATAATACTGCTATTCCTAGCACAAGGAAGTCCAAATTTCAGGGACTTCATTTATTTCTCCCAGTGCCTTGAATATGTCACTCCAAAATTGCAAGTCAAATGTATATAATATGATGATCCTGCTGACTAATAATAATAGTTTATTTTATTTTGAATTATAGTATTTGATAATTTTATACAACTTAAATTGAGATTAAAGAGGAATTCTATAAACAAGGCTATTATGACAAATCTTTCGCTACATAATATAAGTATGTCGAGAGGTTTTTTATAATTTAAAGGAAACATATGTGAATCATTACTTGATGATACTTTTCCATTCTCATTCTTGGCTTTTTTCTTTTCTTTGGTTCCAGTGGTCGATTTACTTTAGTCTGACACAGACTTCGGATTGAATAAGTGAATCAGTAGCAAAAGACCCAGCACACGCTTCTCAATACCTACAATACATATAAATATAATACAATGAATAATCGTAAATTTTTTTATCATAATATAATAGAACATTTTAGCATAAAATTTAAATAAAAAACTTGTAATTACAAAATTAGTATACATTATACGATTTTATTGCAAGAAAGGAACACCTTCAGTTTGAGCAGTCAAATTCTCAACGGTAGCATGGTCTGTTGCTTGCTGCACAATATTTTTAGCTACAATAGGCAACTGTTGCAAAAAGGATTTCGGTTTGGGGTCTTTTTAAATATCAACTCGAAGTCAATGTTAATTTGTAAAAACCAATTATTTTACATTAAAACTTCAAATTTGGTTGCATATTGCTTTCATTTTCGGTGGTTTTCACTTGAATTGATAAAAGATCGGGTGAAGTTTGAGAAATAAATAAAATAATAATTATTAGTACAACAATGCTTTTAGTTATGTTGTATTAGCTTTGTATCTTTATTTCTGGAGGTATATATCTTATTTAATCCAGTTAAAACATTTTGAGACAGTATAATTTAAAGATGAAATTATTCATTTGTTAATCACTTAGATTTTAGAGCCCAAAATTCTCTGGAAACAGGGAATAAATTTTTTTCAACTAAATAGGTACATTTACATTTAAATAGTTAGACTTAAGATAAAACTAGAAGAAATCGCAAAAAAATAGAGGAAGTTTCGAGCAAATAGTTGGACGTTCAATTAAAATATTAAAAATTTCAACAAAAAATCAACAAATTTTTAACAAAAAAGCTAAATTTTCGAGATAAACAGATTACGTCAACCAAAAATATTTTATCTTTCTCATTGGGTTTTATTAGTGCAGTTCACATTTAAGAGAAAAAATGAAAAGGGGAAAGTTTCTTGAAAACAGAAGCACAAGGATGAATTCGTTAAAAAAGAGGGAGAAGATTAATGGGTTAAGATTTATAAAATTAGGAATTATTTAGGTGGAAATGCTAATTATTAAAAACTGTCTACATGAAGGGCTTTATTGATAAATCGTTCAATATTTCATATTCTTAATTAGGATGGTTGGATTTTATCCAGTCGCTACTTCCATTGTATAAGTTTCAATGTGATTGAAATTAAAAATAAGTATAGCGAACTTCTGGGAAAAACGGAAAAATATTAGATTAATCGCCTTTTGCATAAAAAAGTCGCAGTTTTTTAAAAAGTCGAAAGAATAAAGAAGACACACATTCTGAGCCCTGCACTAACTTTAATTTTCAAAGCTATAATATACAAAACATATTGAACATATTGAACATATTGAATGAACAGATTTTTCTTTTAACTGAAAATGTGTCACTTGTTTTTTATTAAAAACGATATATTTGCAATATTTAATATTATGCTTACAAATTTAAACTAGAATTTCACATACCATTTGGACTACTTGGAGAAATCACCCTCAACTCATCCAAATTTTCCTCTGCTCCGGCGTTTTCATTAATGTTTTCGAATTTTGAGTTTCACTGGACGCCTTTTTTGAGGATTTACAAAAATATTTTGTCAAATTTGTAGACTGATTGTAAAGTTTAGCGGTAGCCCTCCTTTTATTTTTAGTAGCACAAGCTCGACTATAGTAGACTTCAATTTTCTCGCACGAGGGTGGTTCAACTGTGATCCAGACTAACGTTGTAGATGGCGCGCATGTATGTTTTCAAGGTCGTGGCTTGAGTATGTGATAGCTGGGTCCCTGACGAACAGTGTGGCATAGTTTTCGTCGGGAGCGCACGTTTCACGCGCGTGCTACGGCCACGAGTGAACGTCAAGTGCCGATCGCCGTTGCACAACGTATTGTCATTCGTTTTTTAGTGCGGGAAGGCGTTAAAAACACGAAAATTTTTCTGCGAACCAGCTTGATACCAGACAACATTCGCCACGTAGAACAAATGATTTTGGAGGACCATAAGATGAATGTTCGAAAAATTTCGGCTGAACTCGACATCAGTATTGGTAGTGTAGAGTCTATCATCTACGAATACCTTCAATATCGTAAAGTAACGGCGCGATGGGTTCCTAAACTTCCAGGATAGCGCGCACCCTCATACCGCGCGTCTCACGCTCGATACAATATCGGAATTGGGGTGGGAGGTACTGGAACACCCTCTCCTACAGTCCAGATTTATCATCCTGCGACTACCACATGTTTGGATTACTGAAAGAAGCCCTTGGAGGTCAAAGATTCAACACCGACGACAAGGTAGAAGAGTTCGTGCGCACATGGCTGTCCGAGTGAGAGAAAATACCTAGAAAAACTGTAAATTTTTGTAAATTTTTTCGATAGTAAATAAACGTGTCAGAGTATTTGTCTCGATCATATTTGAACCACCCTCGTATTTCAAAATAGCGATGATCTCGTCTGCCCATTTTTCAAACGTTTCGCGCAGAATGCTAGAATTATTATATTAAATCAGTAGGCACGTATATACTGATCAAAATTTGATAGAAAAATATACTTAAAAACGTATAAAACGTACGATTCACTGGCCAGAAGTAAGTGGTCGATTATGATATTGGTCAATTTATCTCGATCAGACTTTGTTAAACGCACAGTCTCTAGAATTCTTTTTCCAGTAGAAGTACGATTTAATAATCTCTGCAATTTCTGTTAATGAAAATTCATACTATTTGTTTAAAACTAACATTGTGAAGTTTATGAAAATTAAAAATGATATATGAGATATATAAGATAACATACTACATATAACCTTAATAATTTTTTCTGATATTTGAATGAAAATTATATAATTACATTGACTACTTTATTTGTTCAAACAAGTAAGAAGAATGGCTTCGTTTGTAGCTATAAATGTAGTTGAAATAACTACTTTTCTATGTATAGTTTAAAAAACTGAGAAAGTTAATTTTCCGTATAAACAAAGCTAGATATTTAAATTACTAAACTCGCTATAAAAACTCAACAAATTAATTATGGCAGGAATGTTATTTAATTACTCAAAGAATAAAAGCTATCTAGCATGCAATTCATATTTGAGGTTAGATTCATCGCGACTATCCAAAGTGTAATCATTTTTTGAAAAGTTTCTACTGTTAAGACAATTATTTAAATAAAAACATCACAAAAGCTTTTATCAGCTGTTAAATACTTAATGTCGAAGCAGAAGCGGAATCTGTTGTTAGAGGTTGGTTGGACAAGCTTGTGCCACCAACCGATGAGTTTTCTATTTCCTGTGATATGTTGAAAGTCCAGTATGCAACTCCAAGTTTAATTGACTTTTAAGCACATAATATAATTTGGTGAGCGAGTTATAATGCGACCTCGAATGCGACACAATGAACCAAATTACAAGCGCGTAGATGCAGGCGGTGACTGCCGTCTTGCCATCAGACTAAATTCACGAAAAAAGAACGAGGACGCGCCGTGTCCGCCAAAAAGTGCGATTGCGGCCTACAGTGGAGCTCTCATTCAGGCTTTAACTGAACTTATAAAATTTCAAATTCTTCTTTCTACAAATCACCGATTGTTAACTCTTAAAACTTAAAAATAAAACTATAAAATAGTCATAATTATTTTACTACTTTTAATAACTCTTTCATTCATAACTAGGAGGTTATGATTATTTGTATTAAACACTACCCCTCAATAGAACTATTGTAAAGAGTAATTGTTAACATATTTTGGTTTTCACCTCTCCTACAAATGTAAGACAGATGGTTTCAATTAGGAAAAATAGTTTTGTGACTACAGATGATTGACCATTCTAACGTGGTCCCATTTACTTTACAAGAATTGTCATATCGATTATACTATTTTTAACTATTTATCTATAACTATGAGGATACGGTTATATTTATAACGCTCGATTCCGTGATACAACTATTGTGAAGAGTCATTGTTACTGTATTTTGTTTGCAACCTCTCCTAGAAATCTAAAATATGTGATCCAACTAGGAGGAATGGTTATTATAACTATAGGTGATAGACCATTCTACAGTGATCTCACCAACTACACGTGAGTAGTCGTAATGATTATACTATTTTAAACTACTTATCTACAACTAGGAGAATAAGGTTATTTTTATTGTACTTAACTCCTTGATGCAATTACACTGAATCGTCATTGCTACTATATGTTGGTTGTCACCTCTTCAACAAACGTAAAACTGTTGATCCAACTAGGGGAAAGCGTTATGGTAACTACTGGATATTGACCATTCTAAAGTAGTTTCATTTACTACATACGAATAGTAATAATAATTGGAAAAATGGTACCCATGACGACCTTTTTTTTCAACTACACCACTATAGTTCAGTTTACCACAGCTATTTTTTCAGTGAAGGAAATTGTTTGAATTCCACCTAACAGCTTGCGAGATAATGCGCGAGAATCTTCCCATTAAACATGCTCCTTTTAAAAACAATGCTGTTTTAAGGAAAGAAACTTCACTTTTGGAACCGAACAGGCCTGCTTCATTTCAATCCTTGATTAAGCTATGCTAACAAGTACGATTGACTGATTCGAAATGGTTGAACTCTTTGCTTCGAGAATGGGAAGTATTATTCAAAATTGATGAAAACTGTAAAACAATCACTAGAGCAAAGAACATTAAAAGAAATGGATTAGGAAACGACAGTCTAAATTCAATTTGTGTTTTGCGTTTCAATTTGAAATCAACTAAACAAACAAATTTAACCATTTTTGTTCGAAAATTCCACTATTTTCTTGTATATTCTTTTTTTTCAAATTCGACCATTGTTTGTACTTTATTTTATTGTTTGAAAATAGAACTATACCAATTTTGGTTTCAAATGTATCTTTTAAACCTAAAATTATACCATATGCTTCAATGTGGAATTACTCTATCGAGAATGCGGTTTTCTTTGCTTTGTTAAGGATTTATAATTTAGATGAAATTTGTTCTCTTTGGGTGAAATTGTTTACCATTTTTTATTAAAAATGCAACTTTTAGGTTAGAAATGTCATCACTAAAAAAATAGTGCTTTTGGTTAGAAATGTAATAATTCTTATAAAAATTGAACTATTTTATGAACTGCTTTGTTTGAAAATTGCACTGCTTTCTTGTACATTCTTTTTTTTTGAAATTCAACCATTGTTGGTACTTTATTTTATTGTTTGAAAATTTAACTATTCCAATTTTGTTTTCGAACGCATCTTTTTAAACCTAAAATATTATATTATATGATTCAATGTTGAACTACTATATTGAGAATGCATTTTTCTTGTTTTTTTTCAGGGATTCATAATTTAGATGATATTTGTTCTATTTGGGTAAAATTGTTTACCATTTTTTGTATATTAATGCAGGTTTTTGGTTAGAAATGTAATAATTTTGACAAAAATTGAACTATTTTATGAATTGTTGTGTTTGAAACTCCTACTATTTTGTTGTATATTCTTTTTTTGTTGAAATTCAACCATTGTTTGTACTTTATTTTATTGTTTGAGAATTTAACTATTCCAATTTTGTTTTCAAACCCATCTTTTTAAACCTAAAATATTATATGATTCAAGGGTGAACTACTACATTGAGAATGCATTTTTCTTGTTCTTTTTAGGGGTTCATAATTCAGATGATATTTGTTCTCTTTGGGTAAAATTGTTGACCAATTTTTAATAAAAATGCTAGTTTTTGGTTAGAAATGTAATAATTTTGAAAAAATTAACTATTTTATGAATTGTTGTGTATGAAAATCCCACCATTTTGTTGTATATTCTTTTTTTCGAATTCAACCATTGTTTGTACTTTATTTTATTGTTTGAGAATTTAACTATTCGAATTTTGGTTTCACACGTATCTTTTTAAACCTAAAATTATGCTATGTGATTCAATGTTGAACCACGCAATTGAGAATGCGGTTTTCTTGTTTTTGTTAAGGATTTATAATTTAGATAAAATTTGTTCTCTTTGGGTAAAATTGTTGACCATTTACAACAAATGTTATAAATTTAAAGCGTTCAAAATTGTTTTTAGTATAGTATCTACACATTAATTTATTTAAAAGAATTCACTCTCCTATTTTCGTGAAGATATATGATATATTATATAAACACGAATGCCAAATATTAAACTGAAAATTTAATTAGTATACATTTTTTCTTGTACTCCAATCGACCTCTTCACCAACTTCTAACCGAGAGTCAACGAATTTTGGCTCATGTGCTAATCAGCAAACAGGTACGAATAACATTTTTTGTAAGCTTTCACTTTCCTGCTAATTTACAGCATTGTTTAATTCTTGGTTCGCATTTACAGAACATGTAAATTCAGGCCCAGAAGATTTTTTTTATACCTATCATGTGACACAAACCACTTCCGTTCCCAATGTGCTTCCAAGTGAACCATTTCGCTATAAATCTAAATTAGTTAAAATTTAAGTCATTCAATCAGTATACTCAATTTTGACTGAAAAATTATTTACTTTCAAGATTTTGACTGATGAGTTAGTCAACGGACCACTTTTTGTACCTTGCCAATTAAATCAGAGAAATTACTGTTTTAATTATTTTTTTCCAAAATGTTGCAGAAGGAAACCAAGAAGAAGGAAGGACCCAGAAGAAATATGGTCTGTACAACAAAAAACTACTTCTACAATCTCTTCTGGTTTTTATTGGGCCGATACGGAAACTAGAAGCTGTGTATGCAGTCACAGAACAAACCAAATACAAGTTGCCGACACCTGTAGCTGCAATAGATACGACATATAAATTTCTTGAGCGGTGGATGTGCAGTACCCGAAAGCAACTTACCCAGTTTGGCTGATCTTCCAAAAACTTGCGTATGGCATCACTAATCCTACTGATAGATTTGGAACTAAACGTTCTGATGAACAAAATTTCAAAGGGAATGTCCAAGTAAACTCTTAAATAATTATACAGGAATTGAAATATATAATTCAGATTTGTTTTGAACATTTCTTTAAAATAAATTGATATTATAAAAAGTTTTAGAAAAAATGTATTTCTCTTTTATTTGCCAAGAACGTTTCAATTGTAATAAGTTATTGTTAAAACATTTGCGGAATGTACATCTTAGTTTAATCGAATGCCGATGCCAAGTTTGATTAAAATGACCATGCTGATGGTCTAAGGTACTGTCCGGTAAGGAACTGCAGGTAGTAGGAGAGGGCCATCCCTTCTATGTGATCATCGCCCGACACGCATTGATACATGATTAAGTGTGCCCCCACCATTGCCACCCCTCACTTGCCTCTACTCAGTATATCTCGCGTCGGATTAGATACGAGGGTAGTTCAATAAGTCCTTAGAATGACCAACAGATGGCGCGCGAATCGCTCCAAATCATCTGTTTTCAATCAGCACCACTCCCGACTAGATAT
>NC_046661.1:38516951-38527319 GCF_010883055.1 Belonocnema kinseyi | reverse complement strand
TTCCGAAAACGCACTTTTCTGAAGGATTAAAAAAACTTGAAAAGCGATTGACCAAGTGTATAGAGTTCCAAGGAGATTATGTTGAAAAATAAAAAAAAAATTTACCCAAAAAAAAATTGTTTTTATACTTCATTCTAAGGACTTATTGAACTACCCTCGTACCTGAGATCTTGAAATCTTGAAAACTATTAATGCGTTTAATTTGAAATAAAATAATTTACCATTCAAGGATTCTGAAGAAAATGAATTTCACACACACGAAATTTGAAATTTCAAAAATTTACACGGAACTAATTTAAAAATTGACTAATGTTTACGGGTAATGTTCCAGCTCTTTAACCCTATCGTCGGGAGGTCTATTGTTTCGGTCGAGTCGAGCGCTGGCGGTACAGTCTTCTTCAAAAAGATGCAAGTCTCGTACTGCGAACCCTACACAGTACCCACCATCGCGATGCACTAGGAAGAGAAAGAGAGACACTAGGAAAAGGAAAAGGAAGGAAACAGAACAGGATTACATATTTAGGGGCCCCGTGATATTTTTCGATTGAACATTGAATAGTTTGGCTGAAAATTCATCACTTGTGGAGACTGAAACAATTTCATATTATAAATTAATTTTGATTTGTTAAAAATTTCTTTTTTTCTTTTGATACTTTAATTATCCGTAACTAAAAATATATATTTTTCTTTTAACCATTCATTGCATGTATTCAAACAATACATTATTCCTTCCTCATTGGGGATATAAATACATTAATGGCTTATAAAATACTAAGATATTCATATTCAGGAGACATTTTTTTGGACCATTTGAACAAAATTTATCTCGGGTACCTATTAAAGCATACAAAAGTATTAGTGGTGACTTGTTTATAGTGGCGACTAGACTAACAGAGTCTGGGCCAATCACTTAGCTGCATTTCAAACATTCACTTCTGTTATTGGCCGCTTTCTTTATTGGCCGCTTAGCCTATATGACATTTTTAAGAATAATTTTCTAATAATGAAAATAATAAAGGACCTCTCAGTTTGGTTTTTAATTATCCATTAAAAAACTATTTTATATAAAGTTATGAAATAACCCCATCACTGACTTATCGCAAAATATATATTTTTAAACGTTCTAATTCCGTATCGCCACCACCCCCCTGCCTTAGAAACTAGATCGGCCTTTACAGGATGGTAATTCAGTATAATAGTATATATTCAGTCCAAATTCAAACGGGATCTACGTAGGCTACTCGGGAAAATGTCAATTGAGAATACTAGACATTATCTGATTGAATATATTTGGAGAAACACATACACCTTTAACGAAGAATTGTGATGAATTTTCTACCAAACTGTTCAATGTACAATCAAAAAAGATGACGGGCCCCTTAATATGTAGTCCTGCAATGTGTTTCCTTCCTTTTCCTTTTCCTAGTGTCTCTCTTTCTCCTCCTAGTGTTTCGCGATGGTGGGTACTGTGTAGGGATCGCAGTGCGTACCTTGCATCTTGTTGAAGAAGACTGTACCGCCAGCGCTCGACTCGGCCGAAACAATAGATCCCCCGACGGCAGGGTTAAGGGGCTGGATGGGAACCCTGTGATAGCTTTTACCCTTTCAAAATAGTGTACAACTGGGCTGATTCAATATACATATTAATATATGAATTACGTTTACTCAGAAAAATAATTAAAAAGTTAAGGATAATCATTATCGGAAATAGTGCTTGTAAACAAATATTTTATAAACAAATACAATATTTTGGGCAGTTGCACGCACACAAAATTCGGTTTATAAATTAAAATGAGAATAAATAATAGCACTACGTGCAAAGATTTACTCTGAAAAACTTTTCATGAAAAATTACTCTGGTTGATTTTGTTTTCTAGTTGGAAATTAGATTTTTGACTGCAAATTCAGCTATCCTATATATAGTTGAGATTTTTTCCTTTATACATGAAAGTTCCTTTTCTTTTGGGGTGATAATTTACTTTTTAATTAAACATTTCGCTTTTTAGGATCCGTATCATACTGTTTTTTATTAATCAACAAAGTTACTTAAATTTTCAAAGAAGCAGTTGAACTTTCAACAACAAAAGATGAGTACTCACCGACAAGTGTAATAGTTGATATTTTAAGAAAGAAAAGATTGTTAATTCAAATCAAAAGCAGCTGAATACAATAAAAAAGAATCAATTTTTAATTTTAAAAAAGTTAAATCCTCACTTAAAGCAGATGAATCTTCAACCAAATAGTTATTTGCATTTTTAATTAAAAGATAAGCGTTCCATAAAGTAGTTCAATTTTCAAAAAAATAGTTACAAATAGTTACCAAAACATTAATTTATTAAAATTAAATTAAGTTAACAAACATAATTTTATAAACAATTTATTATTTAGAATAATATTCACTTAGAATAGTGCTAGAAAGTCGGAGTTTTTCTAATATTTTCCACTTCAGATTCTAATGAGGTTGTAATTAAATCAAGTTATTTGTGATATTGTGTTATTTTATTAATTATTTAGCATTATAGATGTTGGAAAAATTTATTTGTGAACAACTATCCGCAACTACTTAGTTTAAATACTTTAAATATAATACTGTGTATTTCAAGCTCTGTCCAGTTATACCAGAAAAAAGGGTTCTCCAAGCCCTTGCACCCAGATTTTTTCCCAAGTGATCTTGAAAAAGGCTGGGCGATCCTGAGTCACGCTGCCTGTGGATTGTGGAGACCTCTGTATTAATGAAATGCATGATAAAGAATTTCAGTAAACAATTTCCCAAAACCTACAAAATAGCTGTAGTACATTCAAAATAATATGATCAATATCAATATAAAATAGTAAAAAGGGTAAAGATTATTTTTAAAAATTTCAATATAATCCTTATAAATTTTCAATATTTAAGAAAATTGTTAAGATTTTAAATAAAATTTGAAAAATAAAACTTTCAGTATGTCTTTAAGAAGAACCTAACCTCAAATTTCCTTTATGTGTACTTAAAACTTTAAAAGCCCCAAGTAATTTGACACATTCTCTGCTGATTACACTTATCTGCAAAAGCATGCATTGGTTCCTAAAAGTCATGGCATCTCAAAGCATTTTTAAACCATAATTTAACTCTTTTTTTAAAGAACATTCACATAAGATTTCAAATGTTTCTAAACAAACCATATAGCAGAATTAGTTGAGCGGCTGACAATAAAAAGTGGAAATATCTCGTTGGTGAGTAAGAAGCAGCTATAGAAAATTGCCTAAAAAATGGATATAATTACACGGCTGTAAAAAGTAAACAACGGTGCTTGGGTCGTATGAAAAGGGAATACAAAAACTTGGCAGTAAGAAGTGGACAAACGTCGCGTGTCGGTGAATCGGCTCTGTTACACGCTGCGATACAAGCCTCGTTTAAAGCCGAAAATGTACGAGGACGTACCTGATCTCGCCCGACTGGGCGATTTGCTTTCAGTGGCTAACTAGCTATTAGGAGTTTTTCGTTAAACTGAATTTTCACTTAATTTTGCAGGGCGTCCAGGCCATCAAGAGAATGAAAGAAAGCTTATAGCAACGTTTTAAACGATTGCTTTGCGATGAATTCTAAGAGAAAATTGAAAAGAGATCACAAAACATTTTTTATTGTTTCCTAAAAAATTTTTAAAAACGTGTAAAATATTTTTTAGACTTTTGCAATTTTTGCGTATTAGGTCATTCTAGAAAAAATAAGGAACATAATTCTTATAAAGCCTTCTTGCACAATTTTGTTGCACATTTTTTAAACAGTTTATGCTGGTTTAAATAATGTACTTTCATATTTTAGTAAGTATAAGAGACGTTCAGAAATTTTAAACGATTAAAAAATAATTAAAACTTGTAAAGATTTTTGAAGAATTTTGTAAGGTTTGACGAAAATTACAAAAAATGTAGGTTCCTAGGAATAATTAAAATAATTTTTTATTTCGAAAAATTAATTTCAAGAGATTATTTAAGAACATTTTAACACATTACAAAAGATTTTAAAAATTATCAAAGGAGAATCTGAATTATTTCAAAGGCAACTTTTTTTAATTTTTCAGAATTAAGCAATAATCAGGAAAAGGACGTGAGTAGAAAAAAGATTTTTTTAAATATTCGTGTGCAAATATTAACTTTAATATCAACTTTAGGAGAAAATTGAAAAAGGTTTTTAAAAATCAAAAACGATTTCCTAAAATTTTCTGCAAAGAGTGTTAAATATATTTAAGTGAAATAATCCAGACACATCTGATATATTTAAAAATCTTTTTTCAATTTTCTCAAAAATCTTATAATACTTATTTTTATATAAATTTAAAAACATACTGACAATACTTATTTTCTTGCTTTCAATTCTCAGAATTTAATTCCAACTAGAAATAAAGTTTTAAAAACTTCTAAAATATAAATATTTATTCGGAATATTCATGTTATGTCATTTTTAATATCATTGTTTATTTTTTTCTAGTAGTGAAAAATTGTTTTAAATTGGAGAAGTGTGAGTAGTACTTACGTAAGGTAACTTCCATATTTGTATCACTACAAAAATATTGAAAATCCTTTTGAGTTACAAGTAGGTTCTTATTTATTTAAGATAATACTTCATGTTAAAAACCCATTTTTTTTAGGAAACGTCTTTCATGTTTTTAAACATAATATAAAAAATGTGATGTAACTGCAATGAGGGGAAGGCCCAAAAGAAATGTTACGGTCTGTGTCACATTGCGTGTTGGGGGGTGTGGGGGGAGGGATTTTAATAACTAATTAACATATTTTTAGAATATTTTAAAATTTATTCTGTCCTGGGGTCAAACATGGTACAAAAAACGCCGTGAAATTTGGAATAAAAACTGTTGTTAACATATTAATTTAAAAAATGAACAATATTTATAATTTTATAAAATTTTCAAAATATTATTTAAATATGATACATTTGTTTACCATCTTTGGTCTTAGGAAATAGATTTCACGAATGAAATTGTAGAAATATCTCCATTACTTAGTAAAAGACTATGAAGACTTTTGCCTTCGAAATGATCCCTGAACATAAAGCAGATTAAAAACACTTAAAAAATATAAATAAGAAAGGTGAAAAATGCATGCAGTTTTTTTTGTTGGAAAAATCAGCACATTTTTTAATAAATCTCCTTTCCAAACTACCCGCGGAAGAAAATTTTTACAATATTTTTATTAAATAATAAATATTTGATCTTTTGGACTCAAATGGAGATTTTTAATTTTTTTGATTAATTGTGGTTGTTTAATTGACGTCAGTTATCGTACTTGACAATTGAGGAATCCCTTTTTCGCAAACAAAAAGTATGATAGTGCTTCCCTTATCGACTTTCTTTATTTTTTATTTACTTTTTGCACACACACTCACACGCACGCCCGCGCGGTCGGCATACAGCATACAGCATACCAAATTTCTTTTGCACACTGCCTCTAAAAAACTATTAAACTTCACCTTTTCCTATCAAATACCCTCAGATTTAACATTTGGTCCACATTCGACCGCATATCGTTTGACCAATCCCAACGTATTAAAGAGCTTTCCACCCAAAAGCAAAAAACAAAATTTGACAAATTACTTCCAGTCAAGCAAACTCAACTAACAAATATAGTAAAAAACATCTCTGACCACCCTCTCAACAATGAAATGATTTCAGCCTTATCTACAGGAGATAATTTTGCTGTAGCTCAATCGAAAATCCCAAAAGAAGAAATAATCAGCAATTTAGAATCCACAATATACCCTTCCATCCGAAAAAGCGAATGACATACGACGCAGGACGGCGAACATTTTACGCCAAGCTCAAGTTCCCTCCTCAAACTTAACAAAACAGGAAAAAACCGCAATTATAGAACTCAATCAAAATAAAGATATTATAATATTACCCGCAGACAAAGACAACACAACAGTAATAATGAATAAAGAAGATTATAACAATAAAATTATGGACCTTCTAACTGACGATACATACAAAAAACTTAAAAAGGACCCCACAAAAACAATAGTCAGTAAAACAAAAATTCTGCTCAAAGACTATAAACTTGACAGCCAAACAATATCTAACTTAATACCTACTAATCCCATCTCTCCAAGACTTTACCGGCTCCCGAAAATCCACAAAGAAAACATTTCACTCAGACCGATCGTCAGCGCAATAAACTCACCAACTTACAAGACATCATAGTGAGTTTCGACATAGTATTTCTTTTTACGAAACAACAATCACTGCAAAAACACACAACAAATTTCCAAGAAAGCATAGAGAAGCAATCTAAAAACTAAAACACATTAATAACATCAATAGGGACAATGGTTATATCCATTGGCAATCAAGTTCAACCAGTCCCCACGGTACGGCGCTCTGGCCAATCACAGGCATTTACATTTTTTTGAAAATTATATTTAAAAGAAAAACTTAAATACTTTAATGAACATAGAAACTGTTAATTTTTCGTTGTAGACAATGTAATAAACATGAAGTTCAACATTCAAGCGCTTCGTTTATCGAGCAAATTTTAAAAAATGGAAAACGTCCAGTGAAAAAGTTGCAGATTAAGGTTGAAATAAGTTTTTGTTTAAATTTTAACTCAATTGAATTAATGATTCGAAATATGAATTTTTTAAATAGCAAGTGGCAATAGTCACGCTGCCTTTTATGCACGTGCATGTAGAAATTAATTTTATTTTAAAAATATATCGGCTTTTTTAACAAACAACTAAAATGAATTTTTTACATTTGCTATTTTTATTTTTTAAGTGTCTTTAATCTGCTTCATGTTTAGGGGAAAATTATATACTGGTAAGCGATAAAAGAAATATCTATTTGCCCAACTGGTCCAAAAGATTAAAGTCTGTACAACCGTTTGTTAACATTTAAAAAAAATTTTGGTATTATTTTAACAGCATGTTTTCATAGCAATTTACTGAGTAATGAAGATATTTTTATTATTTTATTTGTGAAATCTATTTCCTAAAGCCAAAGATGGTAAAAAATATCGTAAAATTAGAAAAATGACCAACAACTCACAATATTTTTAAAAATAAAAGTCAATGTGTATCATATTCAAATAATATATGGGAAAATTTCTAAAAGTATTAATATTGTTAATTTTTGAAATTAATGTATACAGAGAGCAACCGTTTTTATTCAAAATTTCACATAGATTTTTTGCACCATGTTTGACTCTACGGCAGAATCAAGCAAAAATATGTTCATTAGTTACTAAAATGCCCCCCGCCCTCTATGCAATGTGACAGACCGTAACATTTCTCTTTGGCCCTTCCCTCATCGCCGTTACGTCAAATTTTTTATATTATGTTTGAAAATATAACAGATGTTTCCTAAATAAAAAGGGAGGTTTAAGATGAAGTGTTATCTTCAAATAAATCAAACAATAATTTTAACAGTAAAGGCTTTTTAAATATTTTTGTAGTCATACAAATATTGAAGTTACTTAACCTAAGTACTACTTGCAATTCCCCAATTTAAAACTTTTTTCACTATCATAAAAAATAAATTATGATATTAATAATGACATAAAATGAAAATTTCGAATAAATATGTATTTGTTGAAAGTTTTCAAACACTTTACTTCGAGTTGAAATTAAATTATGAGAATGAAAAACAAGAAAATAAAAAATTATCAGTTTGTTTTTTAAATTTATATAAATATAATTATTACAAGATTTACAAGGAAATTGAAAAAATATTTAATAAATTTTCTGAAATGTTTTCAAACTTCTGAATATTTCTTATCTGTTTGACTCGTCTTAAATTCCTGAAAATATTTTTAACTTACTCAAATTTTTTCAAAATTTGGAAATATCATTCAAAATGTTAAAAAATTGCCTTAGAATCTTCGAAATTTGTGCAAGCATTTAAAGCAAATTTGATCCTGCTCTGGAAACCTTTCGATATTCGTTTACAGCTCCTAATGTATATTTTTTACATTTTAAAAATTTTTCATATCGAAAATTCTTCTAAACTTATTCGAAAAAGCCTAAATTTTTAAAATTTTTGTTTAATCTTACAAAAATCTTCACAAGTTTTAATTATTTTTTTATCGTTTAAAATTTATGAACGTTTCTTAAACTTATTCAAAATTGAAATGTACTTTCAATTGAACCAACATAAACTTAAAAAAAAATGTGCAACAAAATTGCACAAGAAGGCTTTAAAAGAATTATGCTCCTTAATTTTTCTAAAGTTATCTAATATGGAAAAATTGCAAAAGTCTAAAAAATATTTTACACAATTTTAAAAAATTGGAGGAAACAATAAAAAATGTTTTGTGACCTCTTTTCAATTTTCTCTTTGAATTCATCGCAAAGCAATCGTTTAAAACGTTGCGATGAACTTTCTTTCATTTTCTTGACAGCCTGGACATCCTGCAAAATTAAGTGAAAATTCAGTTTACCTTTTTGGTAAAATGTTTTGTGATCTCCTTTCAATTTTCTCTTAAAATTCATCGCAAAGCAATCGTTTAAAACGTGCCATGAACTTTCTTTCATTCTCTTGACGGCCTGAACGCCCTGCAAAATTAAGTGAAAATTCAGTTTACCGAAAAACTCCTAATAGCTAGTTAGCCACTGAAAGCGAATCGTCAAGTCGGGCGAGATCGGGTTCGTGTTCGAGCATTTTCGGCTTTGAACGAGGCTTGTCTTTACAGCGTGTAACAGAGCTGATTCACCGACACAGCCGCTCAGCTAGTTCTGCTATATGGTTTGTTTAGAAAATTTTGAAAGCTAATGTGAATGTTCTTTAAAAAGGTGTTGAATTATAGTTTAAAAATGATTTGAGATGCCATGACTTTCAGGAACCATTGCATGCTTTTGCCGATAAGTGTAATCAGCAGGGAATGTGTAAAATTACTTGGGGCTATTAAAGTTTTAAGTACACATAAAGGAAATTTGAGGTTAGGTTCTTTTTCAAGACACCCTTTTTACTATTTTATATTGATATTGATCATATTATTCTGATATGTACTACAGCTATTTCGTAGGTTTTGTAAAATTGTTTGCTAAAATTCTTTATCATGCATTTCATTAATACAGGGGTCTCCACAATCCACAGGTGCAGCGTGACCCAGGAACGTCCAGTCTTTTTCAAGATCACTCGGAAAAAAATCTGGGTGGAAGGGCTTGGAGAACCCTTTTGTCTGGTATAACTTGACCAAAAAATCTCTTTATTAATAGACGTTTGGCCCTTCGATGAAGGGCCTCTTCAGTTATTTACAACTATGTACATAGCCATATAATAATTCAATGGAGAGAGTCTTTGGTAATTTTGTGGAGTGAAACATGTCAAATCAATGAAATAAAAACTGTTTGCTTATGATATAATTGTCAAAATTAGTAAAAGTTAAAATAGCTAAAAAAGATAAAAAGTTACAAAGATACGTTGGTTTCCATGTTGGTCAGCACTGACCAGCACGGACCATAAGTAAAAAACTTACAGCTTATGCTTAAAAATTCTATTTTGGGTATCGTTTGCAGTACCTTATGTCAATTATTATTACGGTGCGATAAGAAAATAATTAATTTCAAGAAAAAATAAGAACGATACAGTCTTTAGAATGAATTTTACACAAGACTACTATTTTGCATTTTTAAGCATTTTCCGGACACACTTCGAGGGGGTTGAGGGTGTCAAAACTAAAGTTTATTGGGGGAACATTATTCTTTGAGCTAGCTTTAAGAGGTGTATAAAGTTTAATATAAAAAAATTTAATAACAAATACATATTTTTTCTATTTTTTTAAAACATGAATTTTTCACAGAAAAAAACAAACTTTGAATGAATCACCAATTTCAGCGCACGATATACCTAATCAAAAATTACCATTGCAGTGTAAATGCTACACAGCTATGTAGGGTACGAAGTGCTAGTCACTTGGGGTACGGAGTGTCAGCTTCTCGGGGTACGAAATGAAAAATGACACGCTCAGTGTAAAAGCGAATAAAAAAAAAACGTGCGCAAAAGCGAAGTAAAAACACGTGAGAGCAAAAACGACCTAAGAATTGGCGAGAGGTAAAACGTTAAACGACACAAGAATGAACGGAGAAGGTTTCCCCCACTCTACTGCTGCGAAGAGCAGCCTCATGTAAAGCCGAAAATGCGCGAACACGAACCTGAGCTCGCCCGACTTCATGAATGACGATCTAATAAGCTGTGCCTCAAATTGAATCTAGTTTCAAAATCCTGAGTTACCATAGAATCATTATATTTGTTGCGAAGATGAAAATATCATGTACTGTATGTAAATATATATAGGAAACATGATTTCAGGGCCTAAATTAACTATAAATACATTTTTTTAACTGACAATTTTAGTTCATAATCAAGTTTCCAGTTGAAA
>NC_046661.1:38498731-38516851 GCF_010883055.1 Belonocnema kinseyi | reverse complement strand
TTTGGACCAGACATGAATTTATGAATAAAATAGATAAATTTTCAAACAAGAAGAATAATTTTCTACATAAGAAGATGAATTTTTAACTAAAAATATAATTGTTCGAAAAGAAAACTTTCCAAACAAAATTGCTCAATTTTCAATATTACAAACGAATATTAAGTTAGAGCAAAAATGTTGAATAAACAATGGACTAGTTAATTGTTTGAATAAAAAATGGAATTCTCAACAAAATAGTTTAATTTTCAAACAAAGAAATTAACTTTCAAGTTATAAAGTTTAATTTGTAACAAAAAATGGGCCAGTGGAATTTTGGGTTCAAACCAATAATTTTCTACCGGAAACCTGAATTCAAAATTAAAAAAATCAAGCTTCTAACAATAAAAAACTATTTTTAAATAAAATAGATCAATTTTCAACGAAAAACGGATACATTATTAGTGTGAAAAATAAATTTACAAAAACAAATAAAAAGTTTTCAGCAAAATAGTTAGATAAACGTTTATTTTTCGGCCTGCTGGCCTTAAAAAATTGACTTGCTCACACTTCCATTTTTTTACAGAATTTTCTTACACCTACGTCTTACAAAGTACTATCCATCCACACCTCATAACTAATCCGCTCGTTCCTATAGCCTAACTTCCTCGCTGCGCCTCGCCTCGCACACATTTCCCTCTTTAGTCGCTATGCCTCGCATTACCAGCCTTTATCTCCGCGGCTAACACGCTACACTTAACTACTATTTACAATATTTACATTTCTCTTACATCTACTTCCTCTCTTAAATACAATCTTTCCTTCTCCATTCCTCTTCCTCCTTCCTTCTCTTCTTTTCTATCTTATCCAACACCCTTTTCACCCATGCTACTGCCCTTTTGCAGCCCCTTTCATGCAACAATACCCCCATGCTTATCACCCTCCTTTCCATCCCTTCACATTCCTCTAACCAATGCTCCAATTTTGTATCCCCCTTCCCGCACAATTCACGCATTCTCTTCTCTCTAGAAAGCCAGAACCTATTATAATTTTCCATGCAACCGCACCTCATTCTCGCTATAAGTTCCTAACTTCCTTGCTCTCCTTTCTTACACAAACATTGCTCTCTCTCCCTTGGCATAATCCACATATAGTTTTCGTTTTACCTTGACTCTCTTATTCTCTCCTCTCATTCTGCCTTCTCTTTCTCCATGCCATTCTTTCCAACTAACTCATATACCTTTCTTCCTTCTTCGTGCCTTTTGCTAACTTCATCCATCTGCAATCTATTCGTTCTGAAATACCTTTCCCTTTCCACCTACATCTTTGCACCACTACGTCTGTTCTCCTTCTCCCACCATCTCTCCCTAACCAATTTACTTCCACCCTCTTCCAAAAATTTCTCCTTATATTTACACGCTCGACTTCCTGCTATAATCCCTAAACTCGTTCTTGCTGTCTCCCTCTTAAAAATATAGTTAGGTGTATTCCTTGCCAACCCCAGTATCCACTTTACATACCTCTCCTGTACTCAATTTACTTCCATACTTACCCTCCAACCCTACACCTCCACTTCGTAAAATGAGACACCCATCACTAGCGAATCAAATAATTTCATTCTCCTTTCAAAATCATCTGCGAACAATCTCTTCTCCAGCCCTCACACCTGCCTCATCACCACATTTGCCCTTCTCACTCTCTCTCTCTCTTTCATATGACCATCCACTCCCCCATTTCTTCGAAACAGGAAGCCCAGGTACACAAACTCTTTCACCTCCTGTACCGCTTTTCCCTTCCATTTCCACTCCCCTCCCTCATCGCTCCCACCTTCTTTCCTGAACACCATAACCTTCAACTTGTCCTCTTCATCATATCCTCAACCTCTTCATCATCTCCTTTAAATCTTCTTCGCTCTTTGCCAACAGCACTATGTCATCTGCATATGCAGTTGACCATATCCTGACTCCTCCTACCACTCCGGCCGCTAGGTTACTTTCCATATCCTCGATCAAAATTGCAAAAAGCGTTGGGCTAAGCTTTCGTCGTCTCATATATCTCCCTTACCCTTTCGATCAGGCCCCTCTTCACTTCCCTCTCCTCCATTGCCTCTCACAACCTCCCCCCATCCACTGACGGGAACGCTATCCTTTGGATCTACAAAAAACGTGTACACTTTGGCACCCTTTTTGGTTAATTCTCTATCCACCACGTGTTGTAAGACGTAAATTTTGCCAATAGTGCTCCTTCTCTCTCTAAAGCCCGCTTGCGTCTCCGGCAATATTCCTTTCCCCTTGACATCCTTTCCCAGCCTATCTGCTAACACCATCGAGTATATTCTGTACGCAGTATTCATGAGCGTAATTCCTCTATAATGTTCCTGCCTCTCCCTATCGCTATTCTTATATATTGGTACGATCAACCCCTCTCTCCACTCTCTTGGGAATCCCTCCCCCTCCATACTTTTTTTACTACACCCTGCAGCCTCTGCCTTACTTCTTGTGTGTCAAACAGCCACGCTGCGTTCTCTACCCCGTCAATCCCTGCTGCCTTCGATTTTTTTAACTTCCCTATCTGCTTCTCTATTTCCTCTTCGTTCAGCTTTTCTTCCTCTACCTCTATTCCTCTATTTCTTCTAATCCCCTTATCTCTCTTTCAACTATCTGACCCCTGAAATGAACCCTTAAAAAATTTCCTCCGTTCGTCGCTCCCTATCTTCTCACTTACCCCTACCCTACGTTTCCTAAATCTATTAATTATCTTTCAGGCGTCCCCTTCTGTCTTAACACTTCTCAACTCCTCTTCCAGCTCTGTTTCTTTTTCCTGCTCTTCCTTCTTACACATCGCCCTAAACCCCTTCCTGATTTCTACGTACTCCTCCCTTTTCGCGGTTCCTTCCTTTCACTTCCTGTACTCCTTTTTCACCTTTTTCTTCATCATTTTACATTCCTTATCCCACCACGGCCTTACCATTCCTTTCTTCTTATCCCTAAATACCTTCTTTTGCACATAACCTTTCACTTTCTCTTGTAGATCCTCCTATATCTCGTCCATGGACTCCCTCTCAAAGCTTACGTTGCCCAACTGATCCTTATACTTCTCTATCACCTGTCTCGTTCATGACATCCTCTCCCCTAACGACCCTTCTTCCCCACCCTGCCTTTCGCCAGCCTCCCCCTGTATCCACAAACTCAATGGCTGATCGTCTGATTTCACCCTTCCTTCCACTGCGAATTTCTCTATCTCTTCAAACCCTTGCATATTCATAATCACGTAGTCTATCACCGATACACCCCTCTTAATTACATACATGTATTCTTTCTCTTCGTCCACTTTTACCATACCATTCGCCACCGCCCACCCTCTACCCTCCATCCAGTCTCTTCGAATGTCCCCCCCTTTATTTATTATTTTATCCTTCGATTTTCTTTCAAAGCTCTCGCCTTCCTGGTACAGGTCACAAACTTATACATCACCTCTCCTATCTTTGCAGCCCTCATTTTCACACCCTCCCTTTCTCCATCTCCATGAACTTTCCTCTAATCCATCCCTAACCCCTGTTATAATTCCTCCACTAGCCCTTCCTTTCCTTTTTACTTTGACCGCCTCCTGTAGCCTCCACCTATACCCCCTTGGCAACTTTCGTTCTACTGTATCCCATTCTTTTCTCTCTACCGACGTCTCTACCAGTCCAATCACATCCAATTCCTGAATATACCTTCAGAAATTCTCATCTTTCTTCTTTACCCCTTCTATGTTCCAGTACAACACCTTTAACATTACTCCACCCTGCTTTACTCCCACCCCCCTACTTCCCCCGAAACAAATTCCCCTGCGCTTCCTTCAAAATCTCCTTCTCATCGTCCCGTACCCACATTTTCTCGTCTATTTTTATTTTCCGATACCTTACCTTCACTGCTCTCCTTTCGAATCTCTCCTTCCTAGCCCTGCCATTTTTCATTCTCTGAACATCCCTTTCCTTCCTCGTCAAATCTTGATCGATAAAAACCTTATTGTCCTTTATCCTATTTTTGTTACGCATTACCCCCAATGTTTCTTCCCAGCTCTCCAATCCCACCACCGCCACTTCATTCTCTTTTCTCCCATCCACCCTAAATTTCCCTACCTTGCTTTTAACCCACCCTATGCTCTGTGGCAGTGCTTCCACCCCATCCCTTTCTTCCCTTCTCTTGAGCTTCAATCCCTCACTTGCATTGGACGCTGTCTCCTTTGCCTGATCGCTTCTTCCGCCCCAATTCTTCCCCCTCCCTGACGCACCGCTTGACACCGGGCCACGGACAACTGGCCGTCGTGTCCCTCTGAAAATTTCCTCCCCGTCTACTTCACTATCAGTACTGCCAGTATTCTCGCTGCCCACCTCCCACTCGTCCGTTGGTAACTGTAATCTATCCATACACAAAAGTACTCACTGCTGTCCACAGATATCTCTTAAGGCTTCTGCTGCTTACCGCCCTAAAATTTCAGTCTCTTTGCCCTATTTCACCTCTCACATCCCCTTTAGCCACCCTTTTCTCACCCCTTACATCCCCCATCACTACAAGAACCTCCCTTGCCCGCCATTAAGGCCCAAAAACCTAAACACAAAACTAACCCGATCTCTTGCAAACATAACCTCACTTTCTCTATTTAGCCAAATCCCACCCCCCAACTACAATGTAAATTAATTTCTATCTTCCCAATGTACCCCTCACAACCGTACTCACCTCCTAGACTTCCACCCTGACACTCCACTCTGTATTAAAAAAAGTTTTACAAAAAAGATTTATTGTCAACGAAAGAATGAATTCTTATTTGAAATAGATACATTTTCAAACAATAAGAATAATTTTCTACCAAAAAAGCTGAATTTTTAACTGAGAAAGGTCAATTTTTAAGCAAAAAAATTTTAACCGAAGATGATACATTCAAATGTTTAGTACAAAAAATTAATGGCCAGCAAACAAACACTTGAGTTTTTAACAAAATAGTTCAATTTTCAAGAAGAAATGAAAAAAAATTTTGAACTAAAATAGATGCATTTTCAAACAGGAAGAAAGTTTAATTCCAAAACAGATGAATGTTTAACTGAAAACGATCGAATTTCAAGCAAAAAAAAACAACAACCAATTTCGAATCAAATAGTGCAATTTACAATGAAAAAACATATAAATTTTCAACTAGAAAAGATAAATTTTCAATAAAAAAATATACAATTAACTTCTCAGTTAATTTTTTTACTAGATCAAAAATGAAATTGTTAAATTTTCAATTTAAAAAATCTATTTTGAACAACAACAAAAACAATCAAATTTACAGCAGAATAGTAAAATTGTTAACACATAACTTAAAGCAAAAACAGCATGAATAATATTCTAATAAAAATATGAATTTTCTACCAAAGGAATTAATTTTCTCTAAAAGCGACAAATTTTGAAGCAAACACGAAAACAATTTTTAACTTTAGAAATTAATTTTAGTCTAAAAAATAAATATTCAACCAAAAATGAAATAGTTAAATTTTCGGATGAAAAATAGATTTTTCAACAAAGTTGTTTAATTTCCAACGAAAGAAGTTAATTTCCAAATAAAAAAAGATACATTTTAAACCAAAACTGTGACAGTTAAATTTTCAGATGAAAAAAATTAATTTTCAAACAAAAAAATCGAATTTACAACAAAATAGTTACATTTTCAACTAAAGAAATGAATTTACAAGCATGAGGAATAATATTCTTCCAAAAAAGACAAATATTCAACAAAATACATGAATCTACAATCCAAAAACTGAATTTTTCACAAAAATAGATACATTTTGAAACGAGAAGAATAATTTCCTATCAATCAAGACGGTTTTTCAACTACATAGTTGAATTTCCAACTAAAAATGATAAATTTTGAACAAAAAATGGAACAGTTCAATTTTTGTTTAAAAAATCAATTTTCAACAAAAAAGGATTTCAAAGTCCAAAAAGAAAAAAATATCAAATTTTTAAAAGTTTTTTGTGTCAAAATGAAGTACTTTAATAGAGCAGGAAAGTTAATATTAAACCAAATAAAAAAATGTTCAACACAAAAAGATTAAACCTCAATCAAAATAATATAATGCTGGAAATTTGAAAATAAAAAGGATTATATTCAATAAAAATAAGTTGGACATTCTTATTTGTTTCTATTAATAATTCAGTTCACATTTGAAGGGAAGAACGGGAACAATTGTTTTAAATAAACATTTAAATTCATTGATCTCTAAGGTTATGTTGTAGACTAATGTAGTGAAATAGTTGTTTTTTTGTTGATAGAATGATGACTTTTAATCTACTTATTTATACTTTTTTACAGAAAGAGAAGAAACATTTTGGTTGAAAATTTTTTTGTATGTTATTCTTGTGTAAAAATTACATTTTTTTCAGTGAAACCTTCAGTATAAAATGCAATTTTCAGTTAAAAAGTGTTTTTTTTTGTTCAGTTGAAAGTTCGTCTTTTTGGTAGGTACTTTGCTTTTTGTTTAAAAACTGATATTTTTGGTAAACAAATCATTATGTTTTTGTTAAAAATTATTTTTTCAGCTGAAAATTAAACTATTCCATTCCTGTTTGAAAAATATTTTCCCGTGTAGAAATTGCCCTAATAGTCCTCAATAATATTGGGGCTTTGTTAGGGACCCTGACAGCTCACCTTTATTAGGGTTGTTCCCATCAGTACCTATTATGGTCTGAATATGGCAAACCTTTTAATTGAGATGACTTCCATAATCAGCCCCTTATTGTGGACCTGGACAGAAGCGCTTTAGACCCTAAATAATTTACATGATAATTTTTTTTTTAATACGAAAAAAAAATAATTGAAAAATCTGAAATGCTCACATTTTACGCGGAAAATTAGAGGTATGCAATGCTCGATTTATGTCGGACCTGAACTCATTCGTTCTAACTGTGCATGCTCTGCGTTAACACCACTTAATGCAAATTTTAGGAACATTTTTTGAAAATTTTGTATTATTTTTGGAAATCGATAAAGATTTTAGTGAATTATTGTTCTTGTATTAAATTAATAGCGGTAAGTACTCAGATTAAAATAAACGTTTTAGCAGATTAGCAAAAAAAGAACGTTGTGAATGACGTTTCTAGGTTAGGTCATTGTGTAAAACGCATGCAGAATGTGAAAAATGATGATGTTTATATTAATTTATCTTTAATCATATTAATTGTAAATTATTTGTGCGAATTATCTAAAAAGATTTTATTCAATTATTTTCATAAAGAGAAAGGAGAACTAATTTTTAAAGTATGCGAAGACGCTTGAAAATTTGTTCACGAAAATCCTTTTTTTTATATTTTTATTATATTAAAACAGTATTCCTAATTTCTTTTGATAGATCACTTGTATTTTTTTATCACAATCAACTTTGTAGATACCTGGAACTATCAATTTCATTGAATAGTGCACCTAAAATGAATTGGGAAATAATAAGGATTCTTGTTATGGGCCATTAAGGTTTCTACATGGGTTTTAGTTAACAAATTCAACCATTTGGTTAAAACTTTTTGGTAAATTCGTATTTTTTAAATTATTTTTTGTTGTTGAAAATGTTACGATGGCATTGATGGTTGAAAATTCACTTATTTTATGGATAATTCATTTTCTTTATGCAAATTAATTTTGTTGAAATTTCTTCTTTTTTCAAAAACTATTTGTTTGAAAATTACTTTCCTTGATTAAAAACTCATTGTTTTTTGCTTGAAATAGAGTTTGGTTTTAGTTGAAATTTCGGCATTTTGGTAAAAAATTATTTGTTTGAAAATTCTTCTTTCGGTTTAAAAATGTTTTTTTTTTTGCTTTTTTATTATTATTTTTTACATGCACATGTAAAAATTCTACTTTTTCCTAAAAATTTGTCTTTTTAATTCAAATTCAAGTATATATAGGGTTAAAAATCCATCTCATTGGTATAATATTATTCTTGTTCTTTGTACATTCACTTCTTTGTTTAAAAATCTAATTATTCTGTTGTAAATTCATTTTTTTTCTTCTTGTTCAAAACTAAATTCTCGAATTTAAAATTTGACTGTTTAATTTTTGGTTAAAAATGATATTTTTCCAACATTCATTATTTCCTTCGAAAATTAAAGTTTTTAACTAAAAATTTAACTGTTACATTTTTGGTTAATTACTTTTTTTGTTTTAATATTCATTTTTGAGTTGGAAATTTGAAAATTTTGTTGATTTTTTTTACAATTTATCTTTTTTCAATTGAAAATTCTTCTTTTTTAGCAGAAAATTCTTCTTGTTTGAAAATTCATCTATTTTGCTAAAAAATTAATCTTTTTGGTTGCTCCTTTAACTCCTTTATTGAAAATTAGATTCTTTTTTGGTTGAAAAAAACAAAACATTTTTAACTAAAAAAAGAACATACGACGTGAGAATGAAAGATTGAAGAAAAGACTCAGTGAGATTGAAAGAAGTTTAGAAGGGGAAGAAAGGGCCAAGAGGAAAAATAACATAGTAGATAAGGGATTAAAAGTGGAGAGTTAAACAGGAGAAGCGGAAATGAAAAATCTTTTGCGAGACATTAGAGTGCAGGAAAGAGTAGAAGGAGTCAAGAAAATAGGAGGGACAAAGGAAGGAAAAGAAGGAATGTTGCTAGTAAAAGTGGGGAGTGAGGAGAAGAAAAAGAAAATTATGGAGGAAAAAAAATTATTGAGAGGATGAAGGGAAAGAATTGAAGAAGATCTGACATGGAGGGGGAGGAAAAGGAGATGGCAAATAGAGCAGAGGGATTGGGTAGAGAGGAAAAAGGGCCATATGGTGTGGGTAGGGAGAGACAGGTTATGGATAAATGGGCAGGAATGGTGCTGGGATGAAAAATTAGAAGAATTAAGGAAAAAAGGAAAAAGTCTTGAGAAAGGTAGAGGGAAGGGAGACGAAAAAGAGTCTAGAAATAAATCATAGGGGTTTCCAAACGGCAAAGGGGAAACAAAGTGAAGAGAAAAGAAGAGGAAAGGGAAGAGAGCATGGTGTCAGAGGTGGAAAAAGAATTATCAGTAAAATGGAGAAAAGATGGGGACATGGAGGAAAAGGATTGAACAATGATAAGAAAAATTATAAATGGGAAAGTAGAAATACCGATGGTTTGTGTATACAGAAGAAGAGGAGAAGAGGAAGGCTGGAGAGCAATAAGGAGGTGTATGGAGGAAAAGAAGGAAGAATTGGTTTTAATAGGAGGGGACTTAAATGCATGGACTGGCGAACAAGGGGGAGGGTTATGGGATGAAGAGAAGGAGACATATATAAGGAACTCCAAACATAGAGAGACGGACAGAGAGGGGAGGAAGTTACTAGACATGATAGGAGGAACAGGATGGTTTATATGCAATGGCAATATGAAAGGAGATGAGGAAGAGAAGATCACATTTATAGGAAAGGAAGCAACAGTAATAGACTACATTTTGGCTGAAGAAAGAATGCGGCATATGATATGGTGTATGAACGTAAGGAATGAGATAGGGTGCGAAAGAAACACGAAAATGGGTGTCTGGGGGTAGATAAATTAAAAGAGTTTAAACGAAAGATGGAAAAGGAGAAGATTAGGTATAAAAAAGAGGAGGAAATAGACTCGTCAAATGAAAGGTTGAAGGCGTCCATTGAAAAGGTAAAGGATGAGCTGGGTAGAAATGAAGAAAGAGTAGGGGGAAAGAGAGGCTGGTGGGAAAAGGAATGCTGGGAGAGTAAAGAGAGAATAAAAGAGTGTGTTAGCAAATGGAGAAAACGGGAAATGGAGAAGGATGATTATAACAGGAGGAAAAAAGAAAATGAGAAGATGCTGGAAAGAAAAAGACAAAGGGAAGAGGAAGAATATAAAGCAGAAGTAGAAAAAGCGATTAAAGAAGGTAGGGTGTGGGATGTGATAAATAGGGATAGAGGGGAAAGGAAGGGCGTTAACGAAGAAATAGAAATAGAGGAATGGACGGATTATTTTGAAGGTCTGTTAGGGGGGGGGGGGCAAAATAAGATCAAAGGAGAAAAGTGTAGGATAGTCCAAGGAGAAATGGAGGAATAGAACGAGATAACAAAAGAAGAAGTGGATGAGGTAATAAATAGGTTAAAAAACAAGGAGACAGGAGAAGATGGGATGGAGAAAGAAGCGATGAAGTATGAAGGAAAAGGGATTAGGGATGGGATGTGGAAGATCTGCAACAAGGTCTGGAAAGGCGAAGGTTGGCCAGAAGAGTGGACGACAGGACTGGTGGTACCGCTTGTCAAGAAAGGGGAAGGAAAGAAGGTAGAGGAATACAAAGGGATCACTCTCATGTAAGTCGGCTATAAAAATATATACAGAAATCTTAAGGAAAAGGTTGGAGAGTCAGGTAGAACAAAAAGAAAGTATCCCACATAATCAGACGGGATTTGGAAAAGGGATGGGAACCATAGATAACGTCTACGTACTTAAATATTTAGTGACGAGAAATTTGGGGAGAAAGAAAGGGAAACTAGTCGCTTTGTTTGTAAATTTCAAAGCAGTGTTTGACTCAGTGAACAGAAAAGTGCTATGGCAGGCAATGAAAGAGAGGGGTGTAGAGGAAAAGTTGGTGGAGAGGATAAAGGAAATTTTTACTGAAACCAGGATTAGGGTGAAAATAGGAAAGAAAAACGGACAGGTTTTCTGGACAGGATGAGGTCTAAGGCAAGGGTACCCGTTGAGTCCGTTACTATTTAATATCCTACAGGCAGACTTAGAGGAGAAGCTAAAAGAGAAAGGGAAAGGAGGAACGGTTTTTGATTATAGCAAACTATACTCTCTAGCATACGTGGACGATGTAGTTCTATTAGCAGATGATGCGAAGGGGATGAACCCAATGATGAGAATCTTTGAAGAGTATGTGGGATCAAAAGAGCTGACGGTGAACGTAGATAAGACAAAGGTGATATGCTTCAGAAATAAAAAGATCAAAATAAATTACGTTTGGAAGATAAACGGACAAAAAGTGGAAATTGTGGAGGAGTTCTGTTACCTAGGTTTTTGGTTTGAGGCAGAAGGGGGAAACGAGCTGCAGGTGAGGAAAATAATTAAATGCACGAGTAAAGTAATGGGCCAAGTTTGGGGTATAGGAAAGAGAAGGTTCAAGAACAATTGGAGAATGAGGGTTTGGTTATTTGATGCGTTGGCGTGGGCGGTAATGTGGGAAATTTAAAATGGGAGGAAGAAAGAAGAAAAATGAGGAGGGTGTGTAATATTCAAGAAGGGGTTATGGAGTGGCAGGGCATAGAGTTAGAGCTATTAGTTAAACAAGAAAAAGAGAGATGGGCAAAGATTATAGATTTGAGGTACAATAGATGATATATGATGGTCAAAGAGATGAAGGAACCAGAATATCTGAAAAAAATAAAAAAGGAAGAAAAATGAATTAGGGTTGTACGGTTCAGAATAGGAGAAGGAGTGAGAGCATGCAGATATTGGATGGATGAAGAAGAGAATTCATGCAGATTATGTGGATACGAAATGGAGTCATGGGCACATGTATTAGAGAGACGTACAGGAGAGGAAGAGGGACAGTTGAGTGTGGATGAGTGTGTAAGATGGATCTTGGATGGCAGTGGACAGAGAGTGATGTGGATGAAGGAATTGGAAGAAGCAAAGGAAAGCAAAGGAGTAGGGCAGTGCTAAACGGGTGATTCTGAAAAGGGACAGTAAAAAGCGAAAATTGTTTTCAATGTCGTAGAAAATGCATTTTTTTATGGTAAGAGGAAACGGAAGCCCTGGAAGCTCGCTCATTTTAAGAATTAATGTCACTACTGTTACTATTGTTTATCCTACGTAATGCGAAAGAGTAGAATATAAGTAGTAGTTAAGTTACACTAAGGATGTAATTGTAAATATAGGTACAGGGAGCGGAGGCCCCCAAACCCATAAAAGGAAGAGATTAAATACATACATACATAAATATTTTCGGTTTGAAAAGCGGTTATCTTCAAAAATTGATTTTTAAACTTATAGTTAAACTATTTTATGGATGTTTGTACTTTTGTTTAGTTGAAAATTCTATTATTTGGTTACAAATTCGTGTATTAAAAAGTTTTGTTTCTTGGTAGAAGAGTATTTTTCTTGGTGGAAACTTAACATAAATATTTATATTAAACTATTCCATTAAAAATTAAACTATTTTTTTGAATTAAAAATTTACATTTTTATTGAGAATTTATATTTGAAAAGATTTCAAAAGATTGCCAAAATTTTATTGAAAAATCAGAAACTTTTAAGATATTTTTTAAATTGCAGGATTGATTAAGAGTTTATGGGAAAATTTTCAATGATTTTTTTCTTTTATAAATTATTTTTTACAAAATTCCTAAAAAGAGTTAAAACCAAAAAAAAGTTTGAAAGAATAAATAAAAATTGAACAATTACCACTTTAGAAAAAAATTGATTAGGTTAAAAGATAAGTAGAGGTTTTTAAGAGATTCAAAACTAATTTAAATAGTTTAACAAAATATATATTTTTGAAGATCTTGAAATAAGATTTTGACGTTTTTTTAATGATTTTTAAACTTTCAGATAGTAACAAAATATACTTAAGATTCCTGTACATTTTTAAAATGATTTTTCTTTTTAAAAAAATAATTTTTAATGAATATTTAACAAGATTTTAAAACAAATTTTGATGTATAAATAACAATTGAACAATGATTGATATGTGGCAACTTAAAATAGAAAGGATTTAACTTTGAATTTCAAAAGTGTTCATGAAAAACAATGTAATCTTTTAAGTTTTAATGCTTTTCACTGAAAATTGCTTAAAATGATATAATTAAAAAAAATTCTAGATTGGTTGTTTCATAGTTCAGTTTAGAGCATTGAAACTTATAGCGTGATTTTTTTTTAAAATTCGATCTGTACAATTTATGAAACTTAGAATTTATTTATTTTTCAATTTACCTATATTTTTTTTTTAAAATTGGAAAGTTAAAAATGATTATTTTTAAAAATTAATTTTAAAAATGTTTATAATAAGATTTAAAATGATTTCCAAAATTGTCATTTATGAAACTTAGAAGTTATTTATTTTCCAATTTACCGATATTTATTTTGAAATTGGAAAGTTAAAAAAGAGCATTTTTCAAAATTAATTTAAAAAATATATTTAAAAAGATTTAAAAAGATTTCCAAATTGTCCGAAAATAATATGGAATATTTTAACAGCTTATTTTAATCCTGCAGGATTTATTAGAAGTTTTATGGAAAACTCGAATGATATAAAAATGAGTTGTTAAGAAGTTTCAAAAGAATTTAAAAAAGGATAACAAATTAAAAAACATTCCATAACATTTTCAACCAAATTTAGATTTTAGAAGATTTTGAAATCAAATTTTGAAACTGTTTAAGCATATTGAACGGCTGAAAAAGGAGAAATAAATTTGACTAAAGATCCTAGAAATATGAAAAATTAGTTTATATTTTAAGTATAGCTTCTACTTAAGTATATATTTACCTGTTTTAAATGGAATCTTTCAGCTTTATTGGTTTGAATTGTTTCCCTTTAATCGTAAAAAATGTTGGCGAACCGGGAAATGGTTGATAATTAAATTTTACTGATTAAAGTGACCACTGTGAAAAATGAAAGCTTCAAATAAAAATTAAACACTTTAAATTTGTATTTTTAGAGTGATAGAGAAGATAAAAGAATCCCGATCATTGATTGAGATTCTGGTGATTTCCGGGGTTTTCCCGGCGATTTAATTAAAACCTCATTAGAATTTAAAGTTGAAAAAATTATTAAAAACTTCGAGTTTCTAGCATTATTCTAAGATAATATTGTTATAAATAATAAATTGTTTGAACAATTATGTTTGTTGACATGATTTAATTATAACCTCATTAGAATTTCAAGTGAAAATATTAGAAAGAAACTCCGAGTTTCTAGCATTATTATAAAATAATATTGTCATAAATAATAAAAAAATTAAAAAGAAATTATTAGAAAGAAACTCCTAGTTTGTAGCATTATTATAAGATAATATTGTCATAAATAATAAAAAAATTAAACAATTATGTTTTTTTACATTATTTAATTATAACCTCATCAGAGTTTGAAGTGGCAAATATTAGAAAAAAAACTCCGAGTTTCTAGTATTATTCTAAGCTAATATTGTTATAAATAATGAATTGTTTAAACAATAATGTTTGTTAACTATATTTAATTTGTTAAAATGAATGCCTTTTCGTAACTATTTGTAACTATTTTATTGAAAATTGAACTACTTTGCGGAAAGCTTATATTCTGACTAAAAATGCAAATAACTTTTTGGTTGAAGATTCACCTGCTTTGAGTGAGGATTTCAATTTTTTAAATTGAAAATTAGTTATTTTTTATTCTTTTTAGCTGCTTTCAATTCAAATTAACAATATTTTCTTGCTTAAAATATCAACTATTACATTTGTCGTTAAGAACTTATCTTTTTTAGTTGAAAATTCAACTGCTTCTTTGAAAATTGAACTACTTTATTGATTAATAAAAAAAAGTAAGATGTCACCACACTTCATCGTCTCACGTTATTATTAAATGACATAGAAGAGGGGGGGGGGCGTAATGATACAGATCCTAAAAAGAATTTTTAGTTAAAAAAATTAATTATCATAAAATATCGTAAAATATAACAATTTCTAGTTCCAGGAACAAATTAGATGAATAATTTTTTATATTTTAGAGATTCAAGTATAAGAAATTCGTTTCTTCCATTTAAATAGCTCGAGAATAGTTAAGTATTGATTATAAAATATTCCAGGAATTTTCACAGAGTGAATCTTAGCACGCAGTGCTATTATTCATTCTCATTTTAATTTAGAAACCGATTTTTTTCTACGTATAACTGCCCAAAAATTCGTTTTTGTTCATCAAATATTTGGTTAAATCACTATTTACAATAATGTTTATTCTTAACGTTTTAATTATTTTTATGATTGGACGTAATTTTTATATTAATATGTACATTGAATCAACCTAGTACTAGTTGCACAATGTTTTGAAATTCAAAGTAATGAAGTTCATAAATTTTAAACTGAAAACGTTAAAAAAAATGAATAATATGTAAGATAGTAACATTGGCCAATTTTTAAATTAGTACCGTGTAAATTTTATAAATTTCAAATTCATAGAAAATGTTCCCACGATAAAATTTGCGAAGTTTTCAATTTCGAGTTTAAAGGTCTTGAAAACGGGTGCACCCCAAAGGAGAGCGAGCTCCTTGGAATCCTTCCCCTTCCAGTGGGACTCTTACCCCTCACACTTGTCACGGTGCGCTTAGTCGCCGGGATTGTCGGAGCGCAGGGTCTATTGTCGCTAATGAGCCTAAATCACCTCCGATTACCGTTCTAACTTATACAAAATTTTAAAATTTATCTGCTATATCATCAGAGATTGTACCTTACCGACAGTAGATCAACCCTCCAAACCATGAAGGCAGAAAATCTACACAATATCGATCAAGTTAAGAATCTTCAATAACAGAAAATGCTTAACGTCTTAATAAGACTAGATGGAAAATAATATTTTTAAATTAAAATTATTTCTTGAAAAAAAGATCCTACTCCATCTTCACTCCAACAAACTTCACTCCCAATGGAGTGAAGATGGAGTAGGATCTTTTTTTCAAGAAATATTTTTAACTTATTCACTTAAAATTTAAAAATAACTGATGCAAACTATTTGGAAGTCATTTTTTGGGAATCTATGGACTTTCACGAGTCCAGGGGTATGTCATTTCTTATTGACAGACAAAAATTAGATATCAACATTCCCTCATTCAATCGTGAAAATATGTAGATTCGGAGAATTTCTATTTTCAGTCAGAAATGTGGATTTAACATTATGAATAACGTAGTCATAAATAAATACCTTCAGATCTAAAGAAATCTTTGAAAAAATCAAGTTTTCTAGAATTCTCTATTGTTTAATACTGACTGCATATCGACAATAGCCTTATCCAAATTTCTGTCTAAAAATAGAAATACTCGGAATCTACATATTTTCACGATTGAATGAGGGAATGTTTATATCTAATTTCTGTCTGTCAATAAGAAATGACATACCCCTGGACTCGTGAAAGTCCATAGATTCCCAAAAAATGTCTTCCAAATAGTTTGCATCAGTTATTTTTAAATTTTAAGTGAATAAGTTGGAACGGTGATCGGAGGTGATTTAGGGTCATTAGTGACAATAGACCCTGCACTCCAGCAATCCCGGCGACTAAGCGCGCCAAGACATGTGTGAGGGGTAAGGGTCCCACTGGAAGGGGAAGGATCACAGGTAGATCGCGCTCCTTTGGTCATTGCCTGACTGCCCGGGGGTACATTTAAGCAGGTATCAATGCGAGTCAGGCGATGACCCTTAAAAATTAAAGAAGACAGGCGATTTTGTCCCCCTCTGAGTACAAAATATTACCTCAGTTCAGATGAATAAAGTAATAAATAAAATGTCGAACTGAGGGCTCGTCGCTCCAAAGCTGTGTTATAAAACCCTTAGAATCGGACCATATTATGAGCACTTAAACTTTAGGTAATTTCCTACTTAGGATAGCTGGCATTTATTCAAAATTTATTCAAGGGTCAATCCAGATTTTTTTCTGTTCGAAGCGCTAATAGGTCTCCGAGATTACTTTTCAAAAGGTCAAAAAAGTCTGCTAAAGTTGGCATGCTCCTGACCAAGTCAGGCTACCCTGACCGGGCTGACCAATGACCTACTTTTTGGTCAGGTACCTGCGAGCTTGGGCAGACCATCCCTTTTTTTAGGGGTTCTTTGTTGGAAAATGGGAAAAATTTCAGATAAAAAATTCTTAATTTTGCAATCAGTGATTTGAAATTAATATATTTGGAATCTACATATTTTTCCAATTCCAAAGACATGTCATTTGTATATAAAGGTTGCAATTTTGAGAATTATTTGGTTTTAAATTAAATATTAAGCTGAAGATTCTTCATATAAGACTCCTCCAAATATTAAATTTTTATAGGCAAGTAATATATCAGTGGAATCGAAAAAATTCGTAGATGCTGATTATGCCATTTTCAAATCGTTAGCTGAAAAATTAAAAGTTTTTAAACTTCCTTACTTTTACATGCCTGTAGACCAGTGGTCGGCACGCGCTTGCCCTGGGCAGGGTAGCCTGCCCTGGCTGCCCTGTGACCTACTCTCAGGGCAGTACCTGCGAGCTTGGCCAGACCACCCCTTTCCTCAAGGGTCCTTTGTTAGAAAATGGGAAAAAAATGTGACATTAAAAAATTCGTAATTTTACAATCAGTGACTTGAAAGTAATATATTTGGAATCTCCGTATTTTTACGATTCCAAAGACATTTAATTTGTCTATAAAGGTTGAAAATTTGAGAAGTATTTAGTATTAAATTGACTGTAAAGCTGATGTTTCTTGATATTAAGCTCCTTCAAATTTATAACTTTTCTAGGCAAGTAATATATCATTGGAATCGGAAAAATTCGTAGATGCTGATAATGCTATTTTTAAATCGCTAATTTAAAAATTAAAAGTTTTAAAATTTCCTTACTTTGACATGCCTGTGGTCAAAAGACCCTTGCTGGAGTAAGCTCACTCACACTAAGGTACATGAATAGACCGAAAAGTAGTAGAAAAAATTAAGTCGGGTGGAGCCTGACCATACCTGAAAATGACGCAAAAAGTTTGCCGACCACTGCTGTAGACAAAAGACGCCTGCTGGAATAAGCTCATTCACACTGAGGTCCATGGATAGACCGAAAAGTGGTAGAAAAAATTAAGTCGGAGTGAGCCTGACTCATAACGCAACACAACGATCGTAACTCATATGAATACTGCTCGGGCAGCATGCTTCCCATTCGTTGCAATCGCTGTGTTTCATCCCTTGTAATACTATTCCTATCCCACCTAGTCGACATTTCGTATCCCACGCACTCGGCTTGGCCTATCCCAAGTTCGAGAGATGTTTGAATCACTATCAATGTACAGTAAACACCCTTATAATATAACCTGCAACAAAATATACCTCCAAGTTTTTACTATGTTCCTATTTAAAACGCCATGTTAATTTCAAAAGCCTGAAGGCGCGGGTTAACGTTAACCAAATTAAAGAAAATAGAGAATTCCTTTTTCCGGAAAACGAACAAATG
>NC_046661.1:38478859-38498721 GCF_010883055.1 Belonocnema kinseyi | reverse complement strand
AAATCGTAAGTGAAATTTTTTGACACACTATTGCACACCCTTACTTATGTAGCTTCTTTTTCTTAATGTTTCCCCTTATTTTCTGTATTTACTTCCATATAATGTCCTACAGTCTAGTAAGTTCAAAATACTTCTCCTAATAATGTATACTAAGTATCGAAATTTGTTAACCTGGAATGTGTTCGTCTCTATAAGTTACGTACGACATCTGTGAAAAGGAAGTGAAACTTGTCCCGTCCAACGAGTTCGGGTTCTCTTTAGCGATCACTCTAATTAGGCAGTTTATTTTAACGTTCAATTCTGGTTGCGGAATTAAATGAAGGTTACTATTCTAGCTCGCATTATACTTTTCAGGTACTAATTTTAATGTCTTTGGATGGTAGGGTGGCCGTCATCATAATATAAAAATTGTTTTATCATCAATATAACAAATGTTCTTATTAACATCTATGATCTAGATCTGCCGTACAAACAGAAAAAATACATAAGTGGCATTGCCTCTTTGGTCGACTTTTTCATTGCCCAGTTTAAAAGAATCACTCTAAGCGGTAATGTCACTTACGTATTTTTTTAGTTTGTACGGCACAGATTTCCTGTGTACTTTAGGCCTTTAGGGTTAGGAAGATCAAACAATATAATTCTCGCGAGATCTTCCTAGTTTAATTTAATTATGAATACATTTTGTACAATTATATTGATGATAAAGATCAATTGATTTAAAATTAAAATGATAAAGATTAGACGTAAAATCCAGGAAACATTTAGTAAAAAATTAAATCCTGTTCGAATTCTTCTATAATTCGATTAAAATCTTTATACAGTCCAGGAAACGTAACACGCTCTTACTCTTTGATATAGTACAGTCAAATCATGCCGATGCTTAAAATGTGTGTGCGTTTCGATAAATTTGCCTCCTTATCCGTTACATAGTGAAATAATCAGTTATTACCTATATATACCGAAGAGCGATAAATGTTAAAGATAAGAGAAGTTACAGAAATGCCATTTCAGAAGATTGCAACGCTCAAGTTCGAAGGGCGGCAGTTTCGAGCAAGTTTTTGGAGGACGTAATCGTTGAGGCGATGAATTCCCAGAGTAAAAATGTACCAATGACTTTCCCGGATCGTCGCCGGTGCTATACCTACAGCAGATTAGCGATGAGCGAGCATTTTGATAACGAATCGCTGTGCGTAAAAGACTGGTGAACCGAGGAGGCCTCTAGATTGGTTTTCTCGTAATCATACAATGTGCGTGAGCTTAATGAGAAGGTTAAGCCAATAGATCGATGGACTTAGAATATTTGGCAACTGACGATGATGCGCCTACACGTGACAAACGTCGCTTATTTTTAATTTATTACATTAGGAAATTTATTAGGTATTTTTCAATTCATGTAGAATTTACTGTAATAGATGGTATGGAGATAATGGTAATTATTTTCTTTAACAAACAAAGAAAGCAATAGGTATTTAAAAGATACTTACGCACTGACAAGTAGGAAGTCCCCATTTTATTGGTTAGGGTTCATGCATTTTTTATGTAAGGACGATTTTAGCCATTTTCGTCCCCCTCCCCTTCTAATATTTCTTGGACTCCCCCTCCCCTTCTTGTGTAAGATTTCACCTAGTTTTTCCTTTATTCTTAAATTTCGTCAGAAGAGAGTTAGAAGAGATCTTAAAAACTCAATATAAAATAAAAATTTGCTGTATTGCTGTAATGCGGACATTTTGTCTTCGGGTGAAATGTCGTGTAACCAGCAACCTCGAGGTTTAACGAACGCTTTGCGCTCGAAAATGTAAAATATTACGTAAGAAAGACTTTTACACCCGTTCTACCGAGATAAGGTCATGTAGAGATTTTTTAACGCCCCCCACCCCTTGGGACTCTTACGCAAAACAAAATGGTCCTTTTTGGGCCAGGCTCTTCCAAAGGTAGATCCTGTATCTACTAGCGATCCAAGGCCAATAGGTCGAATATACTTAGTTTTAAACAAAGAACTGTTAAAACCCTTTTACCTGATTTGAGCCGCTGGGAACCCTTAAACTCGAGATCCTTATTTCTATTGGAAACTTCACGCTATACTTGAGAATTACGAAATAAAATAATGAATGTTTAGTTTTTGTTACTTTAATATTGTTAAATAAAATATTCAATGCAATTGTAATTTTTTATACTCGAAATTTAAAATCCCTACCAATTGTTTTGTTCATAAATAATTCAAAATTTAATTTTCAAATTCACACTTGAATTGATATAAAGTATATCTTATAACTATATAATTGTTATAAATACATACAAAATTATATCACAATAAAGTAATGTAAAATATTTAAAAGTAGCAAGAAATTGACGTGTCTTTGTAACTCCATTACCTAATATTAAAAGCATAATCAATTTTAAAATCCATAATAACAAATTTTTCCATAATAAAAGTTTACGAAATTGGTAAATGGACTTGAATAATTAATTAAATTAATATATCTAACAAACATACAAAGAATAAATAAATATTTTTACAATCTGATAATACCAATTCAAAGAATTTTCCCCGTCCGTTGCGATAGCATTTTTCAAAACTTTTGTATTAAAAATTGAAAATTACATTTTATGTTCAAAGTTTTTTTCTTCGAATAATTCAATTTTAAAGGTTTATAATTTTAAAAGTTAAACCACTACTGCTCAGCTACACAGCATTTAAGACACGCGCAGCCGTGTCTCTTAAGTCCGTGCGTGACCTATGCGTTTCGTAGGTTATTACTGCGCAGCAATGACTAGAATAAGTTGATAGTTTAATTGGTGAAATTCCATTTAATTAAATTTTTTCTCCGTGTCCAGTAGTTAAAAGCTCGAGCCTCGTAATTTTTGAATTTGATCCTTAAGGGGATTCGAATTTTCGTAGAATCCTCCCTTCTGCTCTCACCCTAAAAGGAACATTCCCATTCATATCCCGTAACCAGTACGGACCATCACTTCTCATACCCAACAACCCGTCCAATTCCAGGCAGTTCCCAACAGGCCCCCGTTCCATTCCCGCGGCCAATAATCCCGACCCACCTATCAAGATAGGAGTGGTGCCTTGACGGTCTCCTGCATTGCACTTATGGGTCCACAGCATTGGTCAGCGAACCTGAAAACCGCTAATTATCCACCTAAAACTTAACGCACGACTAAACGGGCATAACTTCAGAGGCCGTTCTTCAGGTTTTCAATAAACAGACATTTAAAGGCGCCGCGAACGAAAATTGCGGTGCTATTTTAAGGGGGTAACAACGTAATTGCTTGTAACAATTTTGACCTAAACATTTGGCGCCAAAGTAAGAGATGAATACGCCAACATTATTGCTGCCCCTAGTTTATCACCAATCTGGTTTAAACTAATTAATTCTCACTCATAAAGTATTGTATAATAACCATATACATTATTTATTCTCAGCATATACCATTTTTTCGGATTCGACTCATAAACATTCATATCAAATTTGAGCTTAATATCTGAGGTATTTTCGAGATTCGATGTTATAAGTCGTAAACAAAGAATGGTCAGTCGGACTCCCATACGAAACTATAAGGGTTTCTGTCCAGGGCTATGAGTCCCTAAGAAATAATGAATAGGAATGAAAAAACGAACATCTTACAAGGATAGAGAAGAAATTTGGAAAAGGATCAGAAAGGATTGAGGATAAGGAAAGAGCATAACATGAAAATAATAATAGAAGGAATTTCATCCTCTTAAATGAATCTAAGATTTGAAGGATAGAAATATAGCAGAGAGAGAAACTGTGAAAAGGATAAAGAATGGAAACAGCGAAGAAGAGAATAAGATAGGTACACAAGAATGGAAAACAGTGAATAGAGTAATGCGTGAATAGAATCCAAAGGATGTGAAAAAGAGCAGCAAAATACATAAAATATATCATAAATGGGTTTAAAAGCCGGAGAGAGGAATAAGGTCGAAAGGAAGCATAAAACAAAGAGAAAATCATTGAGCTACAAGGAAACCCAAGCAAATTATAGAAGGAAGTAAAAAGATAGTTCGAAGACAGAGAAGAAATTGAGAAGAAGAAAACTGCAAAGAATTATTAGGCTATAGTTAAAAAAGGGATGTAGAAACGAAGAAAAGAATGAAAATTTGGGTTTAAATGTACTATCAGCATTTAAAATTACAAATGTGCTCACGGAACAAGATTAAGAGAATTTATCGAGAAAAGAAATTAATGTAGTGAAATAAAGGGAAAATAAGGGAATTAAGGACTCCAATGGTCATGGTGAGGGAAAAGCGAAGTACATACAATAAAAAGAATGACAGAGAGAAAGAAAGAGTGGAAAAGGAAAAGAGAATAAATGAACTAGAAAATGGGAAAGTAAATAATAAAAATAAAGGAAGAAAGAAAGAAGATGAATAAATAAAGCCTTAGGCCTTGTGATATTGGGAAAATAATAAAAAGCAAATAGAAAGTATAGTAGCATTGATGCACATTGGCCGTAGCAGATAATAAATGTAAAAAAAGTTTAATTAAGGATTGGAAGGTAGCTTAGTAAGAGGGCAATAATGCTAATAACATTTAATTTAGAAGAAAACACGTAGGTATTTTAAATATTGGAATTGCTAAAACTTTTTGAGCAAATAATATCATTTGTGAAAATGCAGGTCATACGACCAGCTGTTGCATTGTTATCCTTCAATTTTGATCTTTGTAAATTATCATTATTCTTTTGTGCGAAACAAATGTTGGCTGAAATTGGTCTGTAACGAAACTGTACATGAAGTCTTTTTGTTTGTCTTTCTTCAAGTTTCAGTTTGGAATTTCAATAAAAAATCTGTCTTAGTTTGAATTTTCTGCCGAATTTTACTGCAATTGCCATCCAGAAAATTTTTCTTGTTCGCATATGTAGGAATACGAGTTGAAGGCACATGAAGGGTATGGTTCCCACCCTTGAGACCTAAACACCCAGGATCGTCATCTCATGACCAAATAGAGAGGATCGCCCTTCATATAAAATGAACTGCATGCCTGTGTTTTTGTCAACTTGTTTCTCGGAACTGGCCGGGAAGGTTACACGTGCCAGAACGAGTCGCATCAAAATCGAATCAGCTGTCGATGAAAACGGACGAGATAACGGTTTTCAAGTGGATATATAAAGGAAATAAAGAAGAGTATGAAAGAAGCAAGAGATGGAATGAAAACAATATGGTGAGAATCATAAACTTTATAATAAGCTATAAATAAGAAATATAAAGTGAGAACATAGAAGGAAGTAAGAAAAAGAAATAAGGAGATTGTAGGGTAAAGTTTAAAAAAAAGAGAGAAAGGAAAAAATGAAAGAGAGAAAATCAAATGAATCGAAGAAAATGAAACGGTTAAGGGGAAGTAAGCTAGAGGCTAGACGAATAAATTTACAGAAAGGATTCGAAAAAGCAGAAAAGTGAAAAAAAGACAAAAAATGAGAAGCCATTCAGCAGGATAAACTAAAACAATAATATAAGAAATTGCAAGTTGACAAAGAAAGTAAAAATTAAGGTAGTAAAGAATCGAAAGCATATACGCGTAAGAAGATAGATGTGATAAAGGAACAACTAAAGGAAAAAGAAGAAAATTAAGGGTTGGTGGGGAAAAATAAGAAATGCTTTTTAAAAAAAGGTTTAAAAACAGAAAATGTATAGAAATTTAAAAATAAAAATGTTCGACATGGGCAGATAAGCAAGTCAGAAAAACGATTAAGAAACAAGAATGAAATAAATATAGAAAACGAATAATAGAATTGAGAAGGATCAATTATAGTATAATAAAATAATCTAAGGTAGAGAACCTTAATGAGATCTACAACTTTTATTTTAAATATTTTGCGAAATTTTGTGTATTGGCTGAGCTAAGCGCAAAAAACCTTGATTTTTAAGGTTTTTTTCCCATAAAAATCGATGTATCACTAATTTTCGCAAAAAGTATCACTCGCAAATAAGAATGTTTGAAACAAAAAATGTGTGACTTGATGAGCTTTATAACTTTTTTCAAAATATTTAGCGATTTATTGCATATTGGCTTAGATAAACACAAAAATCCATGATTTTTATGGTTTTAAAAAAAATGTAAATCGGTAATTACTCATTTTCGCGAAAATTATCACTCTTAGAACAAAAGTTTTGTTACAAAAAATATGTATTTTGATGAAATCAATAATTTTTGTTCGAAAGATTTTATACATTGGCTTAGATAAATGCAAAAAACCATTATTTTAATGGTTTTTTCACGGTTATACCATGGCACTAGCCTTGTCTCCAATTTTAACTATCATATTCGTAATCAGCGCGTCAAAATACATAAGTATACGAAGTTTGAAGAAAATCGGGGAATTCAGCTATTCGGAACTTTATCCAGAAAGAGAGGAAAAAGGAATACGCAAAAAGAAGAAAGTGTGTATAAAAAAAAAGAGTCAAGAAAACTTCTAAGGATGAGGACTGATAGTGGGGAGTGGAAGGGAAAGGGAAAATGAGAGGGAAGGAAGAAAAGATTTGGATACAAAGAAAATATGAGAAGAGTGATAATAAGCAAGGTTGAATATTAAGGGCATGCTCTTCGGTGACAACGTGACCAAACTAGTCCCCGGTTATGAACATTTTTATGGTGTTCACTGTGTCCACACGGATTGAGATATAGAGTTTAAAATTTTACATATCAAATAAAAAGCATTAAAGAACGTTGTATACATTAATATGTTTATAATTTTAAATGAAAATCATTCTATATAAAAATGTCATGAACAAACTTAGTCACGTGACCTCGACTTTATCGACGTTCAAAGTTTCTTTTTTTCTACGCTAAAAATCGGTGTGCAGATACTTATTGGTTGATTTGCAACGAACGTGCAAGTTTTATTGATTATATTAATTTTTCTAAATGTTTGGACGATTAGGTTCAAAATTTTTACCAGTGCTCAATATACGCGAATCAAAAAATCTGAAAATGCATCAAACCAAGAATTATCTGCAAAGTGCTGCAACTCGACTGGTATTATCCTATTTTATCAATTTATAAATAAACTTTCTTGAAAATTATAAGCATATTGATGCATACAAATGTTCTTTAGTGATTTTTATTTAATATGTCAAAGTTTAAACATGATATCTCAATCCACGTGGACATAGTGAACATCAAAAAATAAGTGTATAACCGGGGACTAGTTTGGTCACGTGCTCACTGAAGAGCATGCCCTTAAGGGAAAGAAATGACAGGAACGAAGGAGATTTGTGTTAGAAAAGGAAGAAATTGTGAAAGAATATTGTGAGTAACAAAATTAAATAGAAGAATACAATGGAAGAAGCGATAGAAACCTAAAAGAAGAGGACGCGCGAAAGAAAAGGGAGGGAGCCATGAACAAAAAGAAGGTAAGGCTGAAATTCTGCAAAGGAAAAATGCGGGAGGAATTAAATAAATAATGGGAAGAGAAATGAGGGCAAATTGTGAAAGTTAAAATACTAGAAATAGAAAGAATAAAGGAAGCTTATGCTAAATTTCAAACATCCTTAAATTATAAAATAAACAGCAGACAAGTGCAACAGGATTTGTCCTTTTTATCTTTCTTTGCTTTTGCTTCTTTTTTTTTAGGGTCTTCGAGCTCAGCAGGACATTAGCTCTCGGTACTTGAAATAACAGGTCGTAGGTTCAAGAGAGGCTCTCATGGTAAATTGCTGATATTCCTCTGAGCTTAACCGCGGATGAATGACCAAAAACGACTTGGGCGAAAACGGAGGCCGTTGTTGTTCGCTTTATTCTTTCGCAGCCGATAAGGAATATAGGTTAACCCATAAACCTACCCTCCAAAAAGGCTAGACCGCCTCGAACAGTCTGCAGATACGACTTTTTTCTCCTCATCTCGCTCACACCTCGATGTACTCTTTGTCAAGGTTTTTGACACTCAGGGAAAACAAGAGAACTACTTCTGCAGTCTTTTGAAGAAATAGGATTAAAATAGAGAAAAATAGATTCGTATGTAATTTTCATAGAGCTAAATTGAAGGAAACAAGAGAAGCAAAACGAAAATGTTTGAAATATGTGTAACGGTGAAAACATTATAAATGGAGAGAGTTACAGCAAAGATTAAGAAAAAGGATAAGAAAATAGGGAAAAGTAAAGGCAAATTAAAAGGAGAAGAACAAAATATAGAGAATAAAAGGAAAGCAATAGGAATAGACGAAAGGTAATATGAAAAAGCAAATAGTTGAAGAAAGTGAAAATAAAATAAGTTACAGCAAAGATTAAGAGAAAGGATAAGAAAATAGGGAAAAGTAAAGGCAAATTAAAAGGAGAAAAACAAAATATAGAGAATAAAAGGAAAGCAATAGGAATAGACGAAAGGTAATATGAAAAAGCAAATAGTTGAAGAAAGTGAAAATAAAATAAGGAGAGCGATCGAAATGAAGGATTTGATCACGGAGTAATAATAAGGAGATCGATCTCCGTACATATGTTCTGACTGCGGTAACTGTACATTAGGGTGGTCCAAAAATGCATGACAAAATTTCTTTGCATGCTAGAGGGCAAAGACCCCCCTCCAATTTATTCAAAATCCGAAGAAAGAAATACCCTCATTTTTTATTTATTTTAGGAGGTGCCGGTTTTGACTTGAAGTTTCCCATGTAAAATGCATGGAGAAAAATCACTTTTTTGAGGTTTTAGAATAATTTTTAAGGGATTGAGAAAATGTGACGGGAAAGTATGGGGACCTGTAGAGAATTATCCAACAAAGAATTTCATCTATCAGACATATGGGTTTGACACTCCTAACATACCCTTACGAGTACCTGAAAACTACCCTTAAAACAATAAATGTCAATTCTTCATGAAATTGACCTTCTTAACACTGAATTCTCGTCTTTTTTTTACTTAAAATTAGAAATGGTGGTCTATTGGAATATTTATTATCATTGGTTTCATAAGTTTTAATTATTTAAACAAATGGAATTTGTTTAAATAATTTTTTTCTTCAAAAATTCATTTTTCCCCTAATAATTATTACTATTATTCTAGTCGAATATTTATTAACATTGGTTTATTGAACTTTTATTATTTAAACAAATGAAATTTGTTTAAATAATTAAAAAATAATCATTAATATTTCTTCAGTGGAATATTTATCAACAATGTTCGATTAATTATATTTAAAAAATTCTTTTTTAATAAAAATGATTACTTAAATATTACTGATAAATAAATTATTATTCAATTAATTATTAATCAGTAATTAATTATTATTGGTAAATATTCCACTAGACCCATTTGTTAAAATACTTGAAAATTAATGGAATAATGTTAATAAATATTCCACTAGACCAATATTAATAATTTTAAGTAAAAAAATACAAGAATACAAAGCTCAAAAGCACGATTTTATCAAGAATTTTCATTTTTTAAGGGTAGTTTTCAGGTACTCGTGGGCATGTGTTAGGGGTGTCAAAGAAATATGTCTGATAGATGAAATTCTTCGTTAGATAATTCTTAATAGGCGCTCATACTTTTCCGTCACATTTTTGCAAACCCTAAAAAATTATTCCAAAAAGTCCAAAAAGTGACTTTTCCCATACATTTTACATGGGAAACTTCAAGTCAAAACGTGCAACTGTTAGAATCGAAAAAATGGAATTTCTTTTTTCGGATTTGGAATGAAATTGGGGGAATCATTGCCACCTAGAAAAAAGCGTTTTTGAGCCACCCTATTGTACATTTACTGCCAGACTTATGCGTTTGAAGTCAAAGTTCATCTCGAAGGGGGCAAACACAACAACAGTAGAACTTGAGGTTATATCAATTTTTTGCAAAGTCAATAGCAACGTGCCGTTGAAAGTTTCTTTTTGAAACTTTCACTTTGAAAGTTTCAAAATGCGAAATTTATGATTAATGAAATTTAAAAGAAACTTATGAAATTTATAGAAATTCAACTTTCAGAGTTATTATGTTGGCACTTTAGAAAATAATTTTAGGGTTGCTAACGGATATAAATTGTATTTGATTGTTCGGTCACATATATAATTATATAAGTGCGTAAATATATTGATATTTTACATATTTAAGTAAAAAAATCGACGTAAGACATTGCAGACAAGTCGAAGTCAAAGAATGAGTTTCTTGATCTCCGAAAATTGTCTTATATATTTTTAGAATATAATTAATTCACATTGAAACTTTCAGTTGAAAGTTTCGAAAAGTATAAATTTCTGATATTGCACATTGCTAAAAGTCAAGTAAACTTAACTGTTGGAAATTTAAAAAATAAAAATCTTGCTGGAAAACATGGCGTGTTGTGTTCTCAAGTGTCAAAAATCCTATTAGAACAAAAGTAAATCAGGAATAACTATGTTTACACCTAGCACGGTACGTAAATATAGTTTGTTTTCTGAAAATGTAACCTTTTTATTTTTGGTTCAAAATTTATCTTTCTTACTTGAAAATTCATGTTTATTGTTCAAAAATCTTCTTTTGGTAAAAAGTTAATCTTTCCTATAGTTGAAAGTTGGTCAGCGCTTACCATAAAGCAGCCCAACCTGGAGAAATTCCCCCCACCCACACATGTTTTGCGCTCACCACTATTTTGGCTGGAGAGCGAGAGTGGTGGTAGACGTGCATACGTCATCTAAATGTTGGTACCTCGGCGGCGACAGAGCCAGTTTTTGGATACAATGTTTATATTTTGTTTTAAAATAAAATGGGAGAGAACAATAGAGAAAAATTTCAGTGACACTCAGTGTAGCCGCATGTGGATTCTCGAGGCACTCTTCATCGGCCCTCGTAAAACTCACGAGGCAGACTCACTGGAGCGCTGTGAATTGCTCGTAAATTATGACTCTTTCATTCTTATGAGATGCAGACCAGTTAAAAAGACTGAATTCCGGAAGTTATGGTTTGATTCAGTTTTAATTAGCAGACTTAGTTTATTGGCATAATTTGAAGAAATTGAGAAAAAGATTCATGAAAATCGGTTAATATTTACAGTAATTATGGAAACAAGCACCCTAACAGATATTTCGTATCTGCGGTGCTGCTTGGGTAATAGAGGAGAGCCTTAACCTTTGTGTTGCCACCCGGGTACCCGGGTACCCATCGGTATACGTTTTGTTAAATAACTTTTTTTCTAATAAAGATGGGCCGAATGCTTCTCGAATGAGCATGATTTAACTGATTCTCTATCGAAATTTGAATTACACATATTTTTAGAAATTTTTTAGCTTGAAATATCTTGCAATTAAAAAAAAACACGATGGAGCCACACGGGTACCTCGACAGAAAAAGCATGATTTTCATACAGTATATCATAAAAATAAAATTGTTTATAATAGTATATGAAGTAAATATGGATAATTTTATAAATCATAACAAAATAAATACATTTTTAATTGAATTTTCTTGAATTCTTGGACGTAATACCGCGCCTCCTCGGAAACAAGAACTTTGCCATGTAGCTGCGCACGTTTTATATCTGTTTCAGTACTACCAAGGTCACTGCACATTAGTAAATTATTATATTCAAGTAGGAATACCTTCCTAGAATATAAATTATTAAATATTGATTGAATATACATAGTTTCTTCAAGTTACAATAGACTTTTAATAACAATTTAGTTGGCGGGGTACCCAGGTACCCGGGTGGCCGACGCTGTGAGTTTTTTTGGGTGGCAACATAAGGGTTAAGCACGCGTCTACCACCACTCCCGCTCGCCAGCCGAAATAGTGGTAAACGCAAAATATGTGTGGCTGACGGCAATTTCCCCAGGTTGGACATGTCTGCCATAGAGTCATTTTTAGCATTTATTTAGCATTTATTTTATCTTCAAACATTGTAATTACTTAAACAATTTTCATAAATGGCTCTTCTTTCAAGAAGACGTTTAATTTATTATGTTGCATTGCGAATTTACAAGAACTATTAATTATTTAAACAATTTTAATTTAGAAATTAAGAGTTTGACTTTTTTCTACGAGTGAATTTGTTCACGGAGTCAACTCACTCTTTTCTATGTTGCTTTGGGATCATTCACAAATTACGTAACGTGTTTTTCTTTTGTTTAAATAAAGATGAGAATATAATTTCAGTGAAGTGAACAGTGATAAAGCGATATGGAAACAAGAAAAACGCGTAACGTAATTCGTGAATGATCCCTTTACAAAAGAAATAATAATTATTTAAACAATTTTAATTAAAAAATTAAGAGTTTGCCCTTCTTTCTACGAGTCAATTTGTTTACGAAGTCAACCAAGAAAGTCTATCCTATGACTCTGTTGTACGAGGCTTTACAAATTTACAAGAACTATTAATTATTTAAACAATTTTAATTGAAAAATTAAGTTTTGCCATTTTTCTAGGAGACAATTTGTTCACGGAGTCAATTAACTCGTTTCTATGTTTCTTTGCATATTGACAAGAACTAATAATGATATAAACAATTTCGATCAAAAAACTAAAAGTGACTTTTTTTTCTATGAGTACTGCATGTAAATTTGTTTACGGAGTCAACTAAGAATGTCTATCGGATGACTCTTTTCTACATTGCTTTACAAATTTACAAGAACTATTAATTATTAAAACAATTTTAAGGAAAAAATTAAAAGTTTGGTCTTTATCCTACAAATCAATTTGTTTTCGAAGTCAATTAAGAATGTATATCTGATGATTTTTTTCTATATCGCTTTGCAAATTTACAAGAACTATTAATTATTCAAACAATTTTAATAAAAAAATTAAAAGTGTGCCCTTTTTTCTACAGGTAAATTTGTTTACGGGGTTAACTAAGAATGTCTATGCGATGACTATTTTCTATATTGCTTTGCAAGTTTACAAGCACTATTAATTATTTAAACAATTTTAATTGAAAAATTAAAAGTTCGGCCTTTATCCTACAAATCAATTTGTTTTCCAAGCCAACTAAGAATGTCTATCCGATGATTTTTTTCTATGTTGCTTTGTAAATTCACAAGATCTATTAATTATTTAAACGATTTTAATTAAAAAATTAAGAGTTAGCCTTTTTTTCTACAAGTCAACTTGTTTACGGAGTCGACTAAGAATGTCTCTCCGATGACTCTTTTCTAGGTTGCTTTGTAAATTTACAAGAACTATTAATTATTTGAACAATTTTAATTAAAAAATTAAGAGTTTGCCCTTTTTTCTACAAGTACATTTGTTTACGTAGTCAACCAAGAATGTCTATCCGATGACTTTTTTTTCTATGTTGCTTTGTAAATTTACAAGAACTATTAATTATTTAAACCATTTTAATTAAAAGATTAAGAGTTTGCCCTTTTTTCTACAAGTTTTGTTTACGTAGTTAACTACTATCGGCGAGAAAACTATAGGCATCTGCCTTTGAAGCTTAACAACTCAGTAAACAAAAATGCTAGCGCAACAAAAAAACAGTCATTTAAAAGCTGAAAGTGTTGTACGTTAATGGGCTTGAAGACGTTTATGTAAAAAAAAATGTTGTGCTTAGCAGACTGAAAAATGTAAAAAAAAGTAAGGATTTTTGGGTACATTTAAGAACAGTCAAGTTTAGAGCATTATTTCTTATACAAGGGGCGATGGAAAAAATTTGAAAAAATTCATGAGTATGAGGAAAACTGTTGTGAACCAGTTGCAGTTGAGAAATTTAAAAAATAATAAGAATTGTTGTTTAAAAGCACAAAAATGTGCAACTATATTATCTTCAGTTCTAATACAGATATTAAAGCGATTCAAACTGCAAACTGTAATTAATGGGCTCCGCATTTATTTTCAATCACCCGGAAGGATGTGTTAATCTTCTTTTTTGTGAAAATCGCGATATTTTTAGACATTTTTTTGTGGGAAAACAAGTGACAGAAAGCAGAGGGGGCCCTTTTTTTGTTTTACTGCCGACCGCTGGTGCCATTCTTTGGCCCCTAGTTCTGAATACTTGGATGGTACCTGGGCACGGGTCAAAGAAAGAGACCAGCAGTCGGCATTAAAAAAAACGCCTCCCCCCTGATTTCTGTCACTTGTTTTCCAACAAAAAAAATGTCTAAAAATATCGCGATTTTCACAAAAAAGAAGACTAACACATCCTTTCGGGTGATTGAAAATAAATGCAGAGCCTATTAATTACAGTTTGCAGTTTGAATCGCTTTAATATCTGTATTAGAACTGAAGATAATATAGTTGCACATTTTTGTGCTTTTAAGCAACAATTCTTATTATTTTTTAGATTTCTCAACTGCAACTGGTTCACAACAGTTTTCCTCATACTCATGAATTTTTTCAATTTTTTTCCATTAACGTAGAACACTTTCAGCTTATAAATGACTTTTTTTTTGTTGTGCTAGCATTTTTTTTGACTGAGTTGTTAAGCTTCAAAGGCAGATGCCGATAGTTTTCTCGCCGATAGTAAGAATATCTATCCAATGACTTTTTTTCTATGTTGCTTTGTAAATTCACAAGAACTAATAATTACACAGCCACACAAAAAAAAGTGTGCGGATCTGGTAATAAGACACACGTATTCCTATGGATTTTGGGGCGCTGAATTCAAATTCGGTATCAAAAATCACCCATCACGTCATAGTTGAGCTATGACCTCAAAAAGTGACAAAAAATCATGCACTGAGGCAAATAAATTTCAAAATAATGCCAGTGATGCAAATTTTCACTTCAAAAACATATCGACAACTGTGAAGGATCAACCCTAGCCTAATATCAACTTATTTAACATAACCGTTTGAATCAGCTTGGGCTTAACCTTTAAAGAGGTCAAGCCTATCCTAACCTAAAAAAACCTGACCTAACATAACCGAACTTAACTTCACGTAACACAATTAAACTCATTGTGTTGTCCCGATGTGTTTGCGGTACCGTTTGATTCAGCTTCGGCTTAACCTACATAGAGGTTTAACCTATCCTAACCTAACAAAACCTGACCTAACCTAACCTAGCCGAATGAAATTCAACCGCACGTTTAGCTATGTAAGCGTAAGGTTCACACTCTTAAATGTGAAAGTAAGCAAGAACAGGATTGCCAGCGTAATCGGTTAGGTTAGGTCAGGTTCTGTTAGGTTAGGATAGGTTAAACCTCTATGTAGGTTAAGCCGAAGCTGAATGCAACGGTACCGCAAACACAACGGGACAATACAATCAGTTTAATTGTGTTTTGTGAGGTTAGTTTAGGTTAGGCTAGGTTAGATTTATATCTAGGTAGAGCTCGAGTTAACCCATTCGATGTAGCACAAATTTGCTACTGGAAAAATGTGCTTCCAGAGCTTTGCGTGCAGTTCAATAAATTTCTGTTCATTCAGGTTAGGTGAGGCCAGCTTCTGTTGGGTAAAGTTATGTTAAATAAGTTGATATCAGGCTAGGGTTGATCCTTCATAGTGGTCGACATGTTTTTGAAGTGAAAATTTGCATCACTGGCATTATTTTGAAATTTATTTGCCTCAGTGCATGATTTTTCGTCATTTTTTGAGGTTATGGCTCAACCATGACGTGATGGGTGATTTTTGATAACGAATTTGAATTCAGCGCCCTAAAATCCATAGGAATTTGTGTCTCTTGTTACCAGATCCGCACACCTTTTTTTTGTGTGGTTGTGTTATTTAAACACTATTAATTAACAAATTAAGATTTTGCCTTTTTTTCTACAAGTCAATTTGTTTACGGAGTCGACTAAGAATGTCTATCCAGTGACTCTTTTCTATATTGCTTTGCAAATTTACGAGAACTATTAATTATTTAAATAATTTTAATGAAAAAAAATTTAAAGTGTGGCCTTTCCAACGCCCACGGGGCGTTGGAAAAGGGACACGGGTTCGATCTTACATTATTACTATGACCAGTCATAGGGGTGCCTTCCCACCTCCACGGTACGTTAGAAAAGGGACAGGGATGTGATCTTACATTATTTATATGACCAGTCACAGGGGTGCCCCCCCCCCACGGGGCTTTGGTTAAGGGGCAGGGATAATCAAATATAAAAAAAATATGCTCTTCAAAATAATCCAACCTTCGCGCGGTGACGAGCGTGAGTAGGCAATAAGCAGAAACTAATGGATTTACCACTGATTTTCTGGGAAACTATCAAAACTATAAAAAAAATGTTTGCAGTAAAAAATGTGTATTTCGATGAGATCTACAACTTTTATTTGAAACATTTTGTTCAATATTGCATATTAGCTGAGATAAACTTCACCCGTTAATCATAGGGCTTTTTTTGCACCACTTAACCTAAGGGGGGGGGGGGGTTCGATTCGATCCGATTCTTAAAAAAAATAAAAGACGTGTTCCTAAAAATCTGAAAAAATGCATGGTTCTTGTTTAAACCTTCTACTTAACGGTGCAATTTTGCAATATGTTTTTTTTTAAATTATTGTAGATATAATTAACAATAAACAAATCAACACATCGAAAAAATGTTTTTTTTTTCAAAAATTTATATCTCCCACACAATTGAACGAAATTGAACGGTTCAAAAATGAAATTGAAGGGAAAGAGTGTGTCTTTCAATAGAAACATGTTGCAAGAAATTTGGACGGAATAGAAACCCTTAATTTTCAACATGAACTCATGCATTATTTTAGGTGTGAATGTAGGAGGTTTTGATAGAATAATACATATTCTTCTATGCAAAACCATTTATTTCGTAAAAACAAATTATTTTTTCATCTAAGTATGTACACAAAGGATCATGATTTTTTATTCCAATAATATGAAGTGAATCTTATGGTAAATGTACCTGTTATCGTTCGTGCTCCTATTATCCTTATAAGTTGATTGAAATGTAATAAATAATGCATATTCTTTTACACACTAGGGTGGTACAAAAAACCGACTTTCGAATAGAGGGCATGCTACCCCCCCATTTTTTGTGAGGTTGCCGGGAAAAAAAATTAGCTTGCGGGAGATACTAAGAATTTGTTGGGGAGTCGCTGATCAATAATTTCCATTAAATTACTCTAAATTTTGATGCCCCCCACCCCCTTGTGGAGCCACAAAAATGCCCCAAAAATCTGAAATTTACATTTTTGCCCGAAATTGACATATAAATGCTCTGTTTTTCCCTTTTTTGCCACAAATCATTTTTTTGTCAAGTGGAATGTTTTTAAGTATTTGTCAACTAATTAACAATTGTTTAAATAATTTTTTTTGCAGACACTTATTGAAAGGTAGATTTTTTATGGTTAATTGGAAAATCGGATATTTTTAGGAATAATGATCTTTGTTTCAAGCATTAAGTATTTGTTTAAACAATTTATTATTATTTAATTGTAACTTTTCCTTAAAAAGATTGGTTAGATTTGCTGCTTGTTATTAAATAGCTGCGTCGTACCTTATTTTGTAATAAATTCGTATTTGCTTAAATAAATTTGATTTGTTTAAACAATTTTTTTCAAAAATGTTTGAAATTTCTCTTTTTCTACAATTATTCTGGTAATTTGTTATTGTAAAGAGCAAAATTTTTGGTCTAAGCCATTATCGTATTATTTAATAAATTTATTAAGTGTTAATGTAACATTTTATTGGAAATTGTAAAAAAAAACTGATTTTTGTTCTGAATTAAATTAAGTGTATCGCTTATTGTTAAATATATAAAAGTCAACCAAATGTTTTACATTGGTCATGAAAAGTTAATTTTTTTAGTTAGATTTCATTCTATAAAAATTACATTAAATTTTGTCGTTCCGAAATTATTTGTATAATTTTTTCCTTTAAATCGCCCACGTGGACACACTCGTTTTTCCTCTGAAAGCTCAAAGTAAGTTTTTGTTTTGTTTATGTTGATCCAGCAGATTAGCTCTTAGTATTTTTAAAGGAATTAAAAATCTTTAAATTTTTTGAACGTCACTGGAAATTAAAACAAATAATTTTGCTCTCAACAATGCAAAATTTACCACAATAATTGAAAAAAAACAGAAATTTCAAAAATTCATTTTCGAAAAAAAATGTTTAAACAAACAAAATTTATTTAAACAAATAAAAATTTATTACAAAATAAGGAACTAGTATCTGTATGACGTAGATATTTAATAATAAGCAGAAAAGCTCACTAATTTTTTTTTTTAACTAGAGTTTTCTACCTCTTTTTAAGAAAAAGTTACAATTAAATAATAATTAATTGTTTAAACAAATGCTAAATTTTTGAAACAAAGAACATTATTCCTAAAAATGTCCAATTTTCCAATCAATCTTAAAAAATCTACCTTTCAATGAGTGAGTGCGTAAAAAAATGATTTAAACGAAAATAAATTGTTTGAACAATTGTTAATTAGTTGAAAAATAATTAAAAACATTCCACTTGATAACAAATATTATTTATGGCAAAAAAGGAGAAAACAGAGTATTTATGTGTCAATTTTGGGTAAAAATGTCAATTTCAGCTTTTTGGGACTTTTTTGGGGCTCCACAAGGGGTGGTGGGGGCCATCAAAATTTAAAGTTATTTCATAGAAGTGATTGATCAGAGACCTGAATCCCATTTTTCCGGAAATAAAAATTTCCCCATGTTAATCTTATGGGATGTTCAGGGCCTTTGCGGCACGTCTTAATATTAACCGATTTGGCTCAAACTTGGGGCAAATTTTTTTTCCAGCAACCACACGTACTTATATTTTTCTTAAGTTAATAAATGATTATGCGTGTCAGTGATCTTACTTCAAGCTTTTCTAGATTGGACGAAGTTTTAAGAATCTAGTTATCTAATCTGAAATAAAAAATATTGAAATAAACAAGTGTATAGTTAATAATTAATTTCCTTTTACGGAGTTCGATCAGTTCAAAATAAAATGTACACGTTTATTCAAGTGTCAGTTTTAAAAACTTGATTTTATAATATATATATCTGATATTTCAAAGATACCTATAACTACTTTAACATGAAAAGAAACTAATCCGATGAAATGGATATATGTAAATTCTCAAGGGATTTGATGAACAATGCAACGATACTCCTTATATTTACCATAAAGTCACGTTCGAGTTTTTCCACCTTTTTGTATTTTCATGCAGATTTCCTGCGAAGCAAATTATGGAACTAGCATAAATTTTGGATTTCTCCTTGCTTATGAGTGTGCTGTAAGTGACTTTATTAGTAACATATGACGCTCTATTCAAATTTCCCTCTGAATAGAATCCAAAATTTTCAAATATAATGCATTATCACTTTTAAGTAAGGTCACTGACACGCAAAGTCATTTATTAAATTAGAAGTGAACTTTGAACTTAAACTTTTTCAACTGAAGATAAAAAGCAAAATATTACAGAACATATTTTAATTACAGAGTACTTTGTACTGTGCAAACTTTAAACACAGCATCTTTTAAATTGACAACATTATCCCAAAAACAATGAAAATATTAAAAGCATTCAGCTTTGCCGTGATAACCCCAGTCGCTGATTCTCACACAATGAAAGTACTGAATATTAATCTTTTCGCCAATTATCCAAACAACCAAATTTTCTAAACTATACTCTGTTTTCCGAGAGAAGACCCTACTGACGTGCATGCAGCCCGTGCAGAAATTTCGACTCGGTTTTTGTAGGATGCTAGTTATTTTGTCCAAAATTTATCAGGGCACTGAACGGAAAATGTGCAAAGGGCACGACAAGAACGTCACGCCTTGTAGAAAAGACATTACCCTAGACTCTCTGACGAGATTCGAGCGAGGGTGCCTTTCTATTGCCCGACTAAACAGTAAGGTCCCTTCTAGATCCTTGCTCTATTTCCCTATTAATTCCTAATTTGATTATAGGTTATATGTTATGGTTTACGAGATTTCGCAATAATTGTGGGTCCGGATGCAATAAGGGCACATACAATTTTTTCGTGCGAAAACGAAGTCCCCTGGAGGCTTTAGAAAAAATTTTCGAATTTTAATTTTC
>NC_046661.1:38463432-38478759 GCF_010883055.1 Belonocnema kinseyi | reverse complement strand
AAAATTAAAATTCGAAAATTTTTTCTAAAGCCTCCAGGGGACTTCGTTTTCGCACGAAAAAATTTTATGTGCCCTTATTGCATCCGGACCCACAATTGCAATTAAACTTTTTCTGCGATTAAGAAAATATTGAATTGGAAGTCAATTGTTTACACTGTGTAAACGAACAACAACAAAGTTCAATTAGTATGAAAAATATATTTTATTTATTGTTTTTGAATCGTATTGCAGAACTCTAATTGCAATACAGTCTATACATTATTTTTACACAATCTAACTGAACTTGTATATACTTCTTATACACCTCTATTTTCTTCTGCATACCTCACTTTTAGGACATTTATTATCTTTAGGATAAATTACCTTCCCGATTGTGTCATCCTAAATATTCGTTACCTCACTTTCGCGTTGTGCATTGTCACTTTCGTCCGCTATAATCCATTTTTCAGTGCGTAATTTTTTTTAATCGGTAACTTTTGTTCTTTATTTGGTTAAACGCCCTTTTTCTTTCTATGATTCCATAAATAATAATAAAATAAACAATAATAAAAGACTTAGTCATTAACCTCACAAAGCTTCAAACATTTGCAGCATAACGCTATCAAACATTGGCTGCATTATCATGGACAGTGGATACGGTATTGAGTGTCTACCAGTCAGGGTTTAAATTTATTGTATAAATAAAGACTCCTATGATCATAATTTAAAAAAATTCCCTTTTTATAGATATTGACAAATTTAGGGAAATACCTTTCGCGTTTGAGTAGTGCCTGTCTAAATTTTAAATTAGGACCTTTCTGAACTTCCCTGTAATTGTTTAGAAAGCAAACAGAGAAAACCCTACCAACCCCTGACAAGAGCATGCATAACATTTTCTAGCCCAGTTTCCCCTTTATAACACCCGAGCAGTTCCCTGTTTAATGTAAGGAATATGAAGGCATTCTCTGCACGGGGGCGGGGGGGGGGGGCTGTTATTTCTTAGCGGAGGAGTTTCCTTACCCTTTTTTCACACGTAGTTTCTTAATTTTTCTTTTCAATAGTCCCTTTCCCTCAATTTGATATTTATTACTTTCTTTTAGATTTTTTTTCAAATAGTTTGAATGATTTTCACGAGATGCTAGCCTGTAGGTCTCGAATTACAGGGGTTCACTGTAGCCACATGAGTTTTTCACTCACTCGCTTTTTTGTGATAATTAAGCATAAGAATATTAATGTACTGTTTCGCACTCACCGCTGTATTACCCGTTTCACCTGTCGAGGGCTATACAAGGTCCCCTCGAGAAAATAATTAATTGATAGAAATAAAATAAAAATATAGAAGAAATAAAAATAAAAATAAAAATAATATCAATAAAAATAGTTCAAAGCAAGCCGATTTATACCTGTATAGCGATAACTCCGCTAAAATATTTTTATTAATTCCTAACCGACTTGAAGTTTCGATAAACGAAGAAAGTTGAATTTTTCACTATTTTTTCAGTCACGGTAAATTTATCGACTTTAAATTGACTCTTTATTTTACAATAAGTTTAATTTTAAATGTATCATTATGAATAATACTTTTCATCTAGTTTAATTAAAAATTATAGTGCTAAAAAGTGAGTATATAAATAATGTAAGACAAGTAGCATACGACAATAACCTGTAGAGGGCCAGCAGAGGGAGGGCCTAGATTCTTCCAGCTAGGAAATCTGGCTGCGGCCTCATGAGAGCCAATATTTAGTTTAGGCATAAAGAGACAATTTCTACCCGGGTAATTTTTTTAATGTATTTTAATCTGCTTAATGTTTAGGGAAAAATCATATGCTGAAATACGATAAGAGAAATATCTATTTCTTCAGCTGGTCCATAAGGTTAAAGCCAAATCAGTACAACCGTTTGTTAACATTTTGAAAAGTTTTTTGTATAATTTTAAAGGCGATTTTTCATAGTATTTTACTAACTAATGGATATATTTTTATAATTTAATTCCTGAAATATATTCACTAAGGTCAAATATGGTACTAAAATGTCGCAAAAATCAAAAAAATACCAACTGTTTACCAAATTTTTTGTTATAGAAGTCAATGTGTATCATATTAAAATAAAATTTAGGAATATTTATAAAAGTATTCTTATTTTTCATTATTAAAATTAATGTATACAGAGTACAGTTTTTATTTGAAATTTCACGACGGTTTTTGGTACTATGTTTGACCCTACACTGTAAAAAAAGTTGGTGTAAATTTACATCCTGTGAAGATGGAAATTATTTGATCTGCGTGACACATAGTAAATAAGCAGAATTCTGTAAAAATATATATTTTCTATCACAATCTGCGTCCGCCATTAAGAAATACCTGCAGGACGAAAATTTCCCTTCGTCGGCCGTGAAATTACGTACACGTCGTAAGTCAACACATACAGTCAAAATTATATTTTGTAGTTAGGTCTCCCTAAACTTTTCCTGTATACTCAAACATCCTTTATAGTTATTGAGAATAATATTTTATATGATTATATTATTTATTTTTTCTAAAACTTTTACTTGGGTAAACCCGGTTATATAGCACATCATAGTCACGGACTAAGTAAAGTGACTGATGAGATTAGAATGTTATAAGTTAATTCAACTAATTTAATACGATGCTTGAAACCTCCTGCGATGATGTTGTAAGTATACAATTAGAGGCGGCCTCAATAGTTGTAGGTGACAACAGTCACTTCTGGATGCTTTCCTAGAGCTACCATCTGCCACTCCACGGGTTTTTAGTCGCTCGCTTCCTGATGGTCAAGATCTTCTCTTACAATGTTTTGATCTAGTTACAATTGGTTTTCCATGCTAAAAATACTTGTTTATTGTATCCAGCACAGTCACATCCCATGACTTAAAAAGTCAACAATGCGTGGACAGATTTTGGAAAGTTTTAAGACTTAAAGCAAATAGCCATGTGGCACGGAAGGAAACGTTTGCTTGTAGCCAGTGTATGCCATGTGCAAGTTCCTTTGATGCTTACGAGCTTGAATCATGGCAACAGCGTCTAGAATGACTAGATCTTTACAACCTCGCAAGTTTTTACAACATCCTTTTTGTTTTTCTGTAAGGATGTCATTCTCGTCGCAATATGAGTATACCTTATTAGCAATGATAGCTGTGAGGCATTAATAAATTGTTGGAAGACATGCTATCGGTTGAAATTCAGATAGATTTTGAGCATCTGGTTTTTTAGGTAAAATATACATAGTACCCTGGAACATAAAGGCTGGCATCAGATCTGGGTGTTCACTGACCTTCTGAAAACATCTTGCGAACTTAAAATGCACACTCATCAGGTACTTGTACCAGAAGTTGTGCATCATGTCCGGACTTGGAGCTTTCCAGTTACTTGCTGTTTTCAAGACCGCTGAAACATCTAAAGCTGAGATGTTCATCAGCTGCATTTCAGGGCTATAGCTTGCCCTTGCTTTCTCTACTTTGAACCACGTAGTGTCCAAATTGCACCTGTTAATTTTTCCCCAAACACCCGACCAGTAGTTAGTTATATCTTTTAATTGAGAGACTTCGGTGTCTTGCTGGTTATTTTTCTTTCCACTCACTTTACGATAGAACCTTCTTTTATCTGTTTGAAGGTTTTGATTTTGTTGCCTTCGTGCACAAATTTTCTTGTACCGACGCAGTCTGACAGTAAAAACATCAAGTCTCTGCCATTGGGAGTCCATAATCTCATCTAATGTTACTGGTGTTAATGTCTCGATGTGCCGAGGGTAGGTGATTTCAGTAACATGGTTCATCAGCTTTCTGATTCTATTTCCTTTTTGCATTCTCATCAGAGTAAGGTATTAAATTTGTGTAAAATTTGACCCCCCAGTTTTTGTCAAATGTCCACGTTTTGATACCCCCTGAATCCGAAAAACAGGTTTTTACTAATGTGTCTGTCTGTATGCCTGTCTGTATTTCTGTCTGTATGTTTGTATGCCTGGCTGTGAACACGGTATCTTTTGAAAAAATCAATCTATTAGATTGCCCTTTGATATACTCGCTGTGTGCCCTAAACTAAAGTTCAAGTTCGTTAGCCGGCCATTTTGGATAAAAATTCAAAAAGTAGGAACATTTTGAATATTTTTGAGACCACTTTTCTAAATTCAAAAATTCTCTGTACAGTTATTCATATTATTCAAAAAGTCAAACAATTTATCCTAATGAATTTTTCCAAAAAATCAAAAAGGACCAGAGTTATGGCATTAACAAAATTCCAAAGAACATACGATATGAAAAAAGTCAATAGAAGAAAAATGTTGCTTTTTGAATGCCCTATAAGATTATCATAACAACTTTTCGAATTTTATTAAAAAATAAGAAATTCAAATTTTGACAGCATAGAAAATAATGAAAAATCCAAAAATTACATCTTTCGGCCAAACTATGCAAAATACGGTAAAAGATGAAAATTTTTCATTTGAAAAAGATCTCCAAATTTGTTATCAACCACTTTTTGATAGGATGCGTAGTTTTAGCTTTAATCGTGAAAAACATCATTAACAGTAAAAAACCAAAAAAATCTGCCGCTGCGTGGGCATATTCTAATCACAACTTTTGTCTTTTAATTTCTTTTTCGTCTTGTGTCATGGTATTAGATTTGTATATAATTTGACCTCCCTAGTGTTTGGCGAAACGTCCACGTTTTGAGATCCCCTGAATCCGAAAAACAGGTTGTTACGAATGGGTCCTTCTGTATGTCTATCTGTCTGTCTTTATGTCTGTATGTCTGCCTGAGGGCACGATAACTTTTGAAAAAAATTAATCTATTAGATTGGCTTTTGGTACACTCTTTTAGTGTCCTAAGCTTAATGCCAGGTTCGTTAGTCAGACATTTTGGATAAAAATACTAAAAGTGAACCCATTTTGAAAATTTTTGAGTACTGATTTTTTCATGATTCAAAAATTCTGTGTATAGTTATTCATAGTACTTGAAAAGAAAAATGATACTTTTCGATTGCGGGAGAAAAGAACATAACAGATCACAATGCGCATGCCCTTCTCAATATGAGCATTAACTTTAAACGTCTAAGTCTGGCAGTAAATGTACAGTTACCGCAGTCAAAACTCGAGACGCTTTTTACAGCATGATCGGTCTCCTTATTATTACTCTGTTGGGTCGACCATTTGACTTTTGAATGTATATTGTACACTAGGGTGTATCGAAAATACAAAAAGTTGTTTACATGAAGTTCTAACAGAAATAAAAACTTTCTTTTGGCTTAGATATAGCTCGAAATTTCAAAACACGAAGCACTTTATCAAATTTAAACAGTACAAATTTTTTTTGAGATTTTAATTATCAATAAAAATAGTTCAAAGCAAGCCGATTTATACCTGTATAGCGATAACTCCGCTAAAATATTTTTATTAATTCCTAACCGACTTGAAGTTTCGATAAACGAAGAAAGTTGAATTTTTCACTATTTTTTCAGTCACGGTAAATTTATCGACTTTAAATTATAATAAATAAATAAATAAATAAATAAATAAATAAATAATAAATAATTATTTTTTAACAGTTAAATATTTAATTAAAATTATTTTTTGCAATGTAGATACAAACCCACTTGCTTTGATCTATTTTTACTGATAATTTATTATTTTTATTTAGAAAATTAATGTTATTGTCAAATAGAGAGCAATATCTCACTTTTAAATATATTGCTGTTTTGCTTTGAAAAATTGTATGCTGTTCAAATTAAAAAAATTTCTTTGTTTTTTGAGATTTTCAGCTATATCTACGACGCTGAGACAGAAGGAATTTTTTTTATGAAACTTTAGGGAAGTGTTTTTTACTCCCAAAAGAAAGTTTTCATTGTTATCGAACTTCGCTTAAACAAATATTTTTTTCGATACGCCCTGTTAAACACCATACATAGCAGGATTTGAGTAAAGGGTTTAAAATTATTTCAAAGAGTTCCAGAGGTTTCCAGGGATGTAAAAGCATGTAAAGAGAGTTTTTTTCAGAAATTTAAATGTTTCATTGATATATAACAAATTTAAAGAAATTTGTATATGGATTTCAGGGGATTTTTTACTAAACTTAATAATAAGTCACGGAATTTCAAGGATTTTTAAGATTGAAGGGAGGTTCTAGGATTTCAATGGTTTTAAAGGCATAAAAGCTAAACTGTTAAAGGATTTCAATGGATTTAAAGGAATTTTATTATAACTTTTAGAGATTTTACGAAGAACTACGAGATTTTAAACGAGACATCAAAGATTTCAGTGGATGCAATTTATAGAATTTTAAGAAAGAGTCGAATTTAAAGATTTCATAGAGTTTTAAAAAATCTTATAGGAAGATAGAAAAAAGTATGAAAGAAAAAAACATTATCTACGAACAAAGATCCCAGTGGGCACACAAGTCCTAAACTTGTCCTATGTACGTCTTTCGGCGGACGTTTTAAGGACGGCCTGAGGACCTTTTAAGGACATTAAAATATCCAATGGTTGTTTTAAAAACGTCAAATCATATGACAGAGGTACATTCTAAGGACGTCTTTAGGACGTCCTGGTGCTCACTGGGATATGGTAGTTTGATCGCGCTTGTAGGCAGCGTGGGCACGCTATCGCACTTCGCTCGTTTTTCGTGGGTTAGTGCGTGCATTTCGAATTTATTTTTTGACATATCATAAACATTGTAACTTAAATCGAAAACTTAATCGGAATTGAAATTGTGCTTAAACTTGACATTGAAGTAGGTTCCAAAAGCACCTGCAGCTTTCACGATTACATTATTCCCATTGCGACACCCCAGGGGGAAAAGTAGGATATTAGCCAGAGTTTACGACCGGCGCAGTGCCGCGCCAGTTGTAATACAGAATAAATACCAGTACTGGCTGTTAGTACTATGTCAACCATCGGCACAGTACTGATTTACGACAGGCTCAGAACTGACTCTCATTACTGGAAGAATATTGGCCCAAGAATCCCACCAACGGTTGGCGCCATACTGTTTTATAACTGGCCCAGTACTGAACGTCACCACCGGTGCAATATCGACACAGGAGTTCCGCCAATGCTTGGCGTGATATTGGTATACTACTGGTGCAGTACTGATACGTATTACTGGTCAATTACTTACACAAGAGTTCAACCAACGGTTGGCATCATACTGGTCTACCACTGGCTTAGGAGTAATATGAATTAATGGTGAAATACTGGTACCGGCGTTTCACCATTGATTGGCATATCACTGGCCACATACCAACTTTAAATTTTGATTAAAAACTGACATAAAAGTTCAGCTGGTGGTTGGCTTGAGACTGGTTCCACTAGTGGCGTATTACATTACGTATTACTGGTCAAATACTGACATAAGAGTTCAACCCACGGTTGGCATCATGATGGTGTACTACTGACTTAGGAGTAATATGTAGTACTGGTAAAATACCGGAATCTGCGATTCACCAGCGATTGGCGCACTACTGGCCACACACCAACTTTAAGTGCTGATTGACAACCGACCTAAGAGTTCAGTTAGTGGTTGTCTTGACACTGGGTCTACTACTGGCGCAGTACGTGCGCACGATACCGCAACATGACCCCTCGCTACGTAGGTTGCCGATCTTCATCGTTTCCATTATAGTTCTACATGGACGTGTTTTCGGCTACGTTCGGCGTCAAACGCAATACACTGTCTCTTTCTTTCACAGTAAAACGCACAGATAGAAAGAGACAGAGTATTTCGTAAAGCGTCTATGTAGAGTACTAGAGTTTCTTTATCGATCCACGAGAGTGAAGGAGGGGGGAAAGTGAAGAAATCACACTCAGAGCTTCTTTGATCGCATTTTCGACCAACTTCGAATTTCTCAGATTTTAGATGTGTATTTTATGGGTTACCGTGACTTACTTGAAGGGGATATCGCTGCGAAAGGTAAGTAAGTAAACATTGTAGTGTAAAAATAATGGGAAACTTGTATTTTGAGTTGAGAAACTTTGACAGTCAGTCGTGTTAGGCAAATTGGATTTAATATGTTATGTTTTTATACGTTTGAGTTTTTATTATTTTTATTTTTAAAATTAGATTTCTAGTATGGGTTTTAATGATCGATATTCTATACAAATAATACTAATTTCGGAGAATGGTGAACTTATAGCAGTGGTAATTGTTAACCTCGTCACGATGTGCCTCGTGTGACAGATACAAAATAAAAGAATAAAATTAAACTGTTCATTTCTCATTATTGTCTTTCTTCTTAATTTCCACTTATCGATCGACTTTTTTAATTGCGCCGCTTCAACCGGCTTCAACCGGCTACGAATTATTTCAGCTTTCGCCATCTACATGTTTTTGTCTTTTTATGAAACATGTCATCCCTGAGATAAGTAAGTTATAAAACCATCTAGTGAAAACATTATGGAAAAAGTGTATTTTGAATTAAGGAACATCTTTTATTTCCAAAATTAGACATATAGTATAGTTTGTAGTTATGTCCTAAAAATTATGATTCAAATTAAATTTTGCAAGTATTTCAATGAACATTTGCCTAAATGGTTACAATTTGAAATCTAAAAGCATTGTACATGATAATTTGTAGTATTTTAAATGTTTTCTATTTATAATCTTAAATTTTTTAGTTTTAATAGCTTGAATTTCAGATTTTAAGCTTAGTTGCAACTTTGTAATTCCACAATATTTACTTTCTGTTTATTATTCTATTTTTATATTGTTTCCTTTTTACAAAAATCCTTTTGCAAAACTTCGAAAATGTCTCAGTAAGACTTCAATGCCTATATCTATCACCCGCTGGTTCTCTAATGCAGGAGATTGAGAAGGCGGTACCAAGAATCGAAACAGAAACTAATGACGAAAATCTGAACAAACCGATACAAAGTTAGAACTGCGAACAAAAGTTCATTACTCTTAAACACAATGTCATATAATCTAGCTTAAGTATTGAATAATATATTCATTTTTAGATTTTAAAAGTTCTTTTGTTTTTTACCACTAACTTTTAGCTTACCCGAGTCGAAATTTAACTTTGAAGCCGTAACCTTAGTAGGGGCTGAGGGCTGTAAAGTAGGTTTTGAATAAGCAGCGATTTCAGTGTAATTTAAACCCTATTTTGATGCTAAAATTGTCTGAAATCGGCCGTTTTCCATGCTTAGCGTCAAAGTGTGGTCTGTGTTTAAGATAAATTAGACCCTCTTTTAAAGTTCAAACTACTACTGTAGGACTTGTGGCATCAAAGCAGGTTCTCTATAATCTTATTTCAATGTGGATGAATAAAAATATGTTTTGCTATTTATCAGAAAAAATAAAATAATATCTGTGATATGAATATCAAGGATATTCGCAGTTATTTTTTCGACATTTTATTAACAGAATTTTTTGATTATGACGCTAAAGCATAGTGCACTGAAAAATCCGCATGTGCTAAGGAACGAACCCGAGATCGCACGCACGAATTGAGTACTTACCAAACGCCTAACGCCCGCGCCGTAGCCAATTCAGCTAACGGAACGCGTTAGGATTTCTTCGATAAAAATAATTAGCACTTGTCCAATAATTCAAGGTCCTAAATCTTTTTAAATCCAAAACAATTAATTAAATAATTACTTTTTTTTAACTTTCTGTGTCGTTAAATATTTGAAACGTTTTGTGAAGAGTTTAATATACATTGGTTTTGTTTTTGTAAGTTTTTTACGTTATACGCTTTAAAAGAATTTAAGGCTGCATATTTGAATTTGATTCTGTGCTATTTATTACTTAAATGAATACAATGTCAAATTTGCTGATTTCAATTAAAATACCTCTTTATCTCTTTATGAAGCAAAGATTTTTAAAAAAGTCGTTCAGCATCATAATTAATCCAATTATACTGAAAAACACAAATATTCAGTTCAAGATTCAATCTAATATTTATCAGGAAATAAGTTTGTATTAACAATAACAGTACTGGTTTTATACCCAATTGTCTCGTCGTCTCAAAATTCGAGATGAGTAGTCAATTATTTTTCATACATTTGGCTGTTCTTATTCTTCAATAAATATTATAAAGAAATTAAAACAGTTGACATTTTCTAACAAAAAGAAATTCTGTTTCCTCCTAAATCAAGTGGCAGACACGTAAATAGCAATATTCCTCTAAAAAATGTTTCAGAAACATTATTAAACAAATAAACAAAATAAACAAATTATTATTGTTTAGTAACAAAAATGACCAAAGCATTGGAAAAGTGGTACTGTTCCTTGGAAAAAAATGATTTTCTCTATAATATCATGTGGCAAATAAACTAACTGTAATACTGTGTTAAAAATAAAATGACAACCTGTGAAGGGACAATATTTTGCTGTGATTAAATATTGCAAAGCAGTATTGATTTATATTTAAATAATTAATTACAATTAGGTCAAATCTTGAAATAAATATTTTCGTTAATGAAGGGTGCGTTTAGTCATTAGGATGACCAATGAGTTCGAGTAACCTAAGTAAAAAATACTTTTTACTTTATTTTCATGAAGTTCGAACATTGTAGGCTCAAAAGATTCAATGTAGGGTCATTACTGTAGGGAAGGTTAAACCGCGTCAAAGTAGGGTCTTGAGTTATAAAAATGTAGGCTCTAAAGATTCAAAGTAGCGTCAGAGAGGTGTTACAGCCCCAAAGTAGGCTATAGCGTTTCATTCTCCAGGAGTTAAAAGTTTAAAGCAGGGACTATAAGTTTAAATAGCGTCAAAGCAGGTTCTAATAAGGTGCTGCAACTTCAAAGTGGGGTCTAAATTTCGACTCGGGTATACTCATCTTTTTCTCACTGATTTGTTTTAATATTAGAGGTTTCTCTAGTACCGCGCCAGTACCAACGCTATATAATTGCCCAGAATTTCGGATCAGTACACAACTTGATTATCCTTATGTTTTTTACTAGTAGAGCGCCAGTACCACCAATACGTATTGACCTAGTACTGCAAATCAGTACGAAATTTAAATATCATTAAGGCATTTAGCTTTACCGCACCAGTAACATCAGTATATACTGGCCCAGTATTGATAGTCAATACATAACTTAAGTATCATTAGGGGTTTCATTAGTACCACACCAGAACCAACGTTATTCACTGACCCGGTGCTGCAAGTCAGTACATACCTTTGTTATCACTTGGCGCCTGACCAGTACCTGCCCAGTACTAATCTGCAGTGGTGGCCCAGGGATGAACTTCAGTGCTGGCCTAGTACTAGAGATCAGTACCTCGCGGAATTTGCAGTATTAGTTCAACAAGTACTGGGCCAGTACTAACAGAGGGTACTGCACCAGTACCAAATGTAAGAACTAGCCCAGTACTGGCCAAATACTGCAAGTCAGTACATAAGATTGTTTTCATTAGGGGTTTTACGGGTGCAAAGCCAGTAGTCCTGCCAGTATTCTAACAGTAACATGTCAGTACCGAACTCCGCACAATAGACTTCTAAGTATGAGCGCCAGGGGGGGGGGGGATCACGGGCTCACCCACCCACCAATACAACTAACTAACTAACTAAATACAAAAATTATAACTTATGGATCTCTTTCGAGAAAAAACAAACAAAAACTTAACTTTCATTTTGGGACCTTCAAATAGTGTATCAAAGGTTGATTTGATTTGTCAAATCCTTCAAAAGTTAGCATGGTTACATCATTAATGTATAACTAAACATATACAAACAGATACACAGAAATATTCACATGCCTACAGCATACAGACGCATATACATGCAGACACACAGACACTTACCATATTTTATGATTTTTCTATGGATGAGAACATTCCAAGCTAAATATGCAAAAGTATCGATAAATAATGTATAACCTACGGCGGCTCACATAAAAGAATCCCAATTTTAATTGAGCCTATTTATAACGAACCGATTTTTCAATCTGCCAACTCCGTCATTTTGTTTAAATAATAACATAATTTTTATCTTAAAACACACATGTAATGGAGCTCTGATGGATGTAACTTAACGAAGATAATTAAAGTACAAAATATTACAGAAATTCAAATAGATAGAACAAATTGATAAATATCATTGGCAGGCTATGTATCAAAATTGTCAACATATAGGCATATTCATATGCAAGAAATTTTTCTTCTTAAGTCATCGTTCGATTTAACTTGCCAGCCCTTCTTTTCAAGCGGTTGTTTTTGTGAATGCGCCTCCATGTTCTTTTAAAATGTACTCTAAAGGAAAGGAACCCTTCAGGCTCTCTAAAGCGGTTCCGCCCAGTTGCGGCCCGCGGTCAATTTTCCTGAAGACGAAAATCCGAGTTGCGGCCGGCGGTCGATTCAAGAGACCCGTGCCCCTACAATTCTCCTTACCCTTACTCTACTCGACACTTTCCTCCTTAACTTTTAATGCATTTATGCAAGTGGCGACTGTCATTCTTCCTTCACACTTTTTTCAGGCTTAGAACTGGCAGCTTTTACTATATAAGTAGATTTATTATGCTGGCTTGTTTAAAAAATGTTGGGAAATATGCATTGTCAGTGATAATTATAAAAAAGTGATAATTACAGCATTAATAATAGTATACTATAAAATAAAATATGAATTATCAAGCTACAAGAGGCTGTCGTCAATTCTATAAATATTTTGCTACAAAAATAAATAAATATAAATAATTAAGCTGGTGGAAGCTATCGTCAAGTGAAACAAATTCTAAAAGAAGCTGCATAATTCCCCATGTATTAGGTATTTATTTCACTTTGAGCTATGACCTAGACGGGTAAAAATTTATGTGAAAATTTAAGGATGAATTCGAATCTACTTAATGAACCGCTTTGCAACAATAACATATCATCTTTTAAAAATTCTTCTTTTTCTAAAATCTTCTTTGTCCTCTTTCCAATACTTCCATTTTTATGTAGACATCTATTTGCACATCTTTTAAAGCTTCAATAGAAAGAAAAATGTTTGGGTTTGATGTATAAAACATTGAATTTAATTTTGCATGATAAGATTCACAACCGTTTGTTGTCCGCGACGTTGATGGAGAAAAATCAGCCCAAATATGTGGTGGAGAACTTGAGTTACTTAGTATGTAATTTTCTAAAATATAGTCACAAAACTTTTGAACTCTTGTATCTAACGGTTAAAGAGCCATAAGATCTTCGACAAAACAGTTTTATACGTTGAATGAATTTAAAAAAGGTAGTCCAAAGAAGTTTTTTTAAAAAATAATCCTATTTCAGAATTTTCATTTTTGTATTCAACAACCAATCCAAGCTTTTAAATCTTTTTCTACCAACTTTGACCCAAATGAAACCGACAACCTTTTATACTTGCATTTGGAAACACTTTACATACAGCGGAATGAATGGCAAGTTCGAAGTCCACAAAAACTGTTTTAGGATCAAGGACAAAATTTAGTTTTTTACATTCCGAAATTAAATAAGAAAATTCTCCTGTATACGAATGAATTTGCTTACCAATAAGCAGGAAAGACGCGAGAGTAATGTACAAATTATTATGCAATCCAAAAGTTGTAAATACTTGACCGAACTGTTGTGGGCAGCTATAGAAAGTTCCATCGACAAAAATTGTTGCTAAATTGCAGAATAAAGTATGGTTTCAAATTGTTGAGAACATAATATTATTTGCTTTGTCCTTAACGAGTAAAAAATTTTATTTTTTATTTGTTTCTATTTTAATACTGTCCAGTGAATCGTGAGCATCTATTTGATTTTGCGGTAAAGTCGGGACGATACTTTTTCACGCATGTTCGACATTTTTGCGGATGAATGTATGTAACATCGTCAACAGTTAAAGTTTCGACGTCATTATTTCTCAATTCTCTATGCAAAAGTTTTGATGGCTTTTGAGAAATGTCATCTACTGCTTTAAGTTTTACAGAATTGCTTAATTTTTATCGATTAAGAACATTTTCCTTCTCAGGTTCGTGATTGTAATCAATATTTTTCTCTATAATTTTCTTACTCGGGTTTAATTTAAGAAAAGCTTTATACGATTTTTTAATGCAAGGCCAACGTTGAACATCGTCTTTCAACAATTTGTCCAAACGAAATTTAAATCCATCTAGAATAAGTCATTCTTTTCCTTTCTCGCTTAACATTTTTTCCATTTTTATGTCGGTGTTGTTGGAGAGCGCACGGAAAAAACAAGACATGAAACAGATACAATGCAAGCACAACAACGAACGCTGATCCACACCCAACTATTAACACGTACAAACTGCTACATTTTTCGGAAATTCGATCATTTAACCTCCACTCCTTACCTTCACCACCCCTTACTCTATTCATTAGCTTATTCATTTGGTGGTGGAGTGGGAGAAGGAACGTCGAGGTGAAACTCGACCAGGCCAAAAGTGACCGCGGGCCGCAATTCGGAGATTTTCTTGACCACGGGCCGCAAGTCGGTGGTAGGTATCTATTGGAGCTCAAGTTCTAAATTATGACAACTTTTATTTGAGCCGCAACTTAAGTGAACCCCTAGTTTTTCGGTGTTTAATGTCAGAATTGTGTTTCATCAAAGTTTTTTGGAATGAAAAACAAAAGGAACGTGACGAAAGTTTTGTTCATTTCTGACCAGTTTTTTGTTCTGTTTTGAAATTCTGTTGAATTTTTTAAAATAATTTAAAATTTCTAAAAATATCCCTTAAGTTGGTTTGAATCCCTGAATGAAACACATAAAGAAATATGTGAAAAGAATAGAGAAAACGAAAATAATGTAAAAAGATAGAGAAGAAACTTGTGACCTCATAAAGATAAGAAACTATGATAAAATAAAAATGGGACATCAAATCATATGAAGAACATGAAGGAATGATGATGAATAACACAGCCACACAAAAAAGGTGTGCGCGTCTGGTAACAAGACATACGTATTCCAATGGATTTTGGGGCGCTGAATTCAAATTCGGTATCAAAAATCACCCATCACGTCATGGTTGAGCCATAACCTCAAAAAATGACGATAAATCATGCACTGAGGCAAATAAATTTCAAAATAATGTCAGTGATGCAAATTTTCACTTCAAAAACATGTCGACCACTATGAAGGATCAACCCTTACCTGATATAAACTTATTTAACATAACTTTACCCAACAGAACCTGACCTCACCTAACCTGAATTAACAGAAATTTATTGAACTGCACGCAAAGCTCTGGAAGCATATTTTTCCAGTAGCAAATTTGTGCTACATCGAATGGGTCAACTCGAGCTCTACCTAGAAATAAATCTAACCTAGCCTAACCTAAACTAACCTCACAAAACACAATTAAACTGATTGTGTTGTCCCGTTGTGTTTGCGGTACCGTTTGAATCAGCTTGGGCTTAACCTGCAAAGAGGTCAAACCTATC
>NC_046661.1:38459982-38463332 GCF_010883055.1 Belonocnema kinseyi | reverse complement strand
TATTGAAAAATGAGAATTTTACATTATTTTATGTGTGGCCGTGCTACCTTAACGTTCGGCCAAAGAAAACCAGTAGTTTCTTCGAAAAAATTAAAAAGCACAGCGTTTTTGAATGTCGTACGAAATTAGCACAAAATTAGCACTAAATTATGCAGCATTAAAAATTTAGAATTTTCCATTATTTCATGTGTGGCGGTGCCAGCTTAACGTTCGGCCAAAGGAAACCAGTACTTTTTTCCAAAAAATTGGAAAGCCAAAAATTTTGTAATGTGGTACAAAATTAGCACTAAATTATGCAGTATTAAAAATTAAGATTTTCCCATTATTTCATGCGTGGCGGTGCCAGATTAACGTTCGTCCAAACGAAACCAGTAGTTTTTTCCAAAAAATTGAAAAGCCAAAAATTGTTTAATGTGGTAAAAAATTAGCACTAAATTATGAAATATTGAAAAATGAGAATTTTGCATTATTTTATGTGTGGCCATGCTAGCTTAACGTTCGGCCAAAGAAAACCAGTAGTTTCTTCGAAAAAATTAAAAAGCACAGCGTTTTTGAATGTCGTACGAATTTAGCACAAAATTAGCACTAAATTATGCAGCATTAAAAATTTAGAATTTTCCATTATTTCATGTGTGGCGGTGCCAGCTTAACGTTCGGCCAAAGGAAACCAGCATTTTTTTCCAAAAAATTGGAAAGCCAAAAATTTTTTAATCTGGTACAAAATTAGCACTAAATTATGCAGTATTAAAAATTAAGATTTTCCCATTATTTCATGTGTGGCGGTGCCAGCTTAACGTTCGGCCAAAGGAAACCAGTAGTTTTTATCCAAAAAATTAAAAAGCACAAAAAATTTTAATATGTTACAAAATAAGCACAAAATTAGCACTGAATTATGCAGTATTGAAAAATGAGAATTTTCCATTATTTTATGTGTGGTCGTGCCAGCTTGACGTTAGGCCAGCACTACCACAGGTTTTTTCAACAAATAAATTAGCACAACATTTTTTAATGCGGTACAAAATTAGCACAAAGTTAGCACTAAATTATGCAATGTTCAAAAACTCAATATGATAAAGTGGTCGGGCTAACTTAACAGACCTCCTTAACACGGTAGTGTAATTCACTTGGAACGTTTAGTGTCTGGAAATACGCCCTTTTGCCGCCTAGCAGCGTCAACAATTAACGTTCAAAAACCTCCTTATATTACTCTTTCCTCGCCACATGATGATCTTCAAGCTTAAACTCGTACATACCGCCAACTTTCGACCAGGCCAACGTTGTAATTATGGTAATGATTGAGTACCAGCATTTTTATGGATGTCGCCTACTTAGAATATCGACTTGTGAGGTGGTACATTTCACAGTCAAAAATATGAAGGTACCTGCTAAATTTGTTAAAGTACTTTAGGATAAAAGAAGATAAGGCTATAAAACATTCCTTTTAGTGCATTATACGTGTGGTCCTGAGCTCGCACTGTTTTATTTTTATCTTATTTTATTTCTCCATATTCCCTGTTGTTCATTATTTCTCATATTTCTTTTAATTTACTCTCCCTTCGCTGCAGGCGTGTCCTTCCTTTTGCACTTTCGTTCTTTATTTTATTACATTTAATTAATTATTTTATGAAAAATCCGTTTTTTAATACTAAGTTTAATAATCTATATTATCCTTCCCTTTTATAATTATTTAACATTATTTCCTGTGTGGTGTCTCCATTTCCATACACTTGTTATTCACTGAAAAAATTAAAGATAAGGTTTACATCGATCCAGGTGAAAGATTCACCGCAACCAGGATTAACCTTGCCCGATGAATTTTAATGAATCGAAGATAATTTCCGATTTTTAACCTTGCCTGAATAATCTTTCTCCATGTAATCGCTCTATTTTTATTCGAGGTATAGCGAGGATTACGACGCCTGCGTGATCTATGATCTATCTTCGTTTAACTTTATTAAATTGGAGACAAATGGGGATTTATCTGCCAGTTGTTTTTGCGCTTTTTGCGAAATGGTATTCAATAATTTCTAATTCACCCACAATAATATAATTTGTTTCGGAGGAGATATATCATTAATAGCAAATTTTTTTTTGCTGATTCTACATGTTTTACCGAAATTTGATCACTTCAGCGTGACAAAGTAGACGAGATCAACATTTTTCTCTTAATCTCGGTGAAACTTTCGGCGAAACATGTTTAATTTTTAATCGTTGCTAGAATAAACACAGAAAAAACTGGGGGTTCTCTTAAGGTGGGGCTCAAATAAAAGTTGGTATCATTTAGAACTTGAGATCCAATAGATACCTGTAGAGAGCCAAAAGGGTTCGTTTAGAGCGTTCTTGAAAAGAACATGAAGTACCATTCAAAAAACAACACGCTTGCATGTGTGCTTTAAGGTAAATTTTGTGTTAATAACACAACCACACAAAAAAAAGTGTGCGGATCTGGTACGCCGAATTAAAATTCCGTATCAAAAATCACCCATCACGTCATGGTTGAGCCATAACCTCAAAAAATGACGAAAAATCATGCACTGAGGCAAATATATTTCAAAATAATGCCAGTGATGCAAATTTTCACTTCAAAAACATGACGACAACTGTGAAGGATCAACCCTTATCTGATATCAACTTATTCAACATAACTTTACCCAACAGAACCTGACCTCACCTAACCTGAATTAACAGAAATTTATTGAACTACACGTAAAGCTCTGGAAGCATATTTTGCCAGTAGCATATGTGCGCTACAGCGAATGGGTCAACTCGAGCCTAACCTAGAAGTAAATCTAACCTAGCCTAACCTAACCTCACGAAACACAATTAAACTGATTGTGTTGTCCCGTTTGTTTGCGGTTCCGTTTCATTCAGCTTCGGCTTAACCTACATAGAGGTTTAACCTATCCTATCCTAACAAAACCTGACCTAACCTAACCGATTACGCTGGCAACCCTGTTCTTGCGTACTTTCATATTTTGACATTAATAGCAGTAAATGTCTGGAGTTTCGTAACCGCTTGTTGCTAGCATTATTCGCCTGTGTCTGTAACCAGGGCACCTCCACGTGGTGACGGTGGGCAACGGATCCACAGTGGTTGAGTCCCTGGGTAAACGGCGTTCATGCCGTCATGGCAGACACAGGTAAAAAGTGTATTACGATGCAGGGAAAAACGGGAACACTTAAGTTAAGTTGTGTTGCGTTAAGCAAAATTTCGTTAGGATCTGTTAAGTTAGATTTATTTGTAGGTAAAGATCGAGTTAACCTATTAAATATAGCACACATTTAAGACTGAGAACCGTATGCTTACATAGCTACACGTGTGGTTGAATTTCATTCGGCTAGGTTAGGTT
>NC_046661.1:38457801-38459882 GCF_010883055.1 Belonocnema kinseyi | reverse complement strand
CATCCATATATATCTTTTGAAAATTAAAATTCGAAAATTTTTTCTAAAGCCTCCAGGGGACTTCGTTTTCGCACGAAAAAATTTTGTGTGCCCTTATTGCATTCGGACCCACAATTGGTATGAAGTTTCATATTCTTCTAGGCAGTTGGGTAAAAATCCGTATATTCTAATAAATTGTCAGCAGGCGAATTTTCTACCAGATAAACTGATGCATTTTCAACTGTTCTACGGAAAATTCCATAATGCTATCTACTCAGCGTCAAAACAAACTAATATCTGCCATAACTTGATCTAATTTCAATATTTTAATTGCAAGTTACAAATAGTTGGAATCGCAAAAAAATATAGATTTCGAATATAATATTTTTGATTTGCTGATTGCAAAACTATAACATTTTTATGTATAGCATTTTATGCCTCATTAGGACCAAAAGGCCCCCCCGCTGGCAAACCCCGGCGCAGCTATCTCGCTCAGTCAGGGACGTGAGGAGAAGTCGATTGGAGAGGGTAACACGAGCAGGTACACCGCGATGAAATGGATACTGCCCCCATAAACTACCTATTTTTAAGGGTTTTATGACATTAATTTGCGGCTAGGATCAGTTATAACGACCATTTATTTATTACTTCATTAACCTGAATTTAAGTGTTCCTTTGTACTGGCGATAGTCAAAATAACCTGGCTTTTTTAGTTTCCAAAAACTTAGCATTTCTAATTTTTTTCCTTTAAAATTTTAATTGGACGGAAATTTCTGCCAAAATAAGAGCCTGCGCTATTGTTCATCTGAAAAAAATGTTACTACAAGGATGCTTGAAGAATTTTTCAAACTATGAACTGTTAGAAAAATCTGTATCAAATTTAATACCAATGTATACCAAGTCATTTGCATAAACGGTAGTTGAAATTTAATATACATTGAAATTTCAAAAACTGTATAATGTACATTATGTATAAGATATAATAAACAGGTTGGTATAGAAATATACTTGAGAACTCAAAGTGTTCTTACTTCTTTAAATCTGATCAAATAGTCGTTATTAAAGTACACATTTAGTGTGATATGAAATGTAATAAACACGCTCCTACTAGCAGTTTAATAGGTTTCAGATATTAATTTTAATTTACATAAATATTACAAATTTATAACTGTTTTTAACAGTTTATACGCAAAAAGGGATTACAGCGATTAACCTTGCTAAATCATTTTTCGAGGTTTACTTTATAAAAGGATGGTTTCAAAAACTATAAGCAACTTGAAGGAAATAAAAATAATATTTGAGCATATATAATACAATTTATATATACGTCAATTTTTGCAGTATTTAAAGTGCTTTGCGTTGTGTTCATGCTAGTTTACCGTTCGACCAAAGGAAGTTACAAGATTTTTTAAAAAGACTAAAACGCAAAAATTTTTTTAACGTTGTACAAAATTAGCACAAAATTATGCAATATTAAAAAATGAGAATTTTCCATTGTTTCATGTATGGCCGTGCTAGCTTAACGTTCGGCCAAAGGAAACCAGTAGTTTTGTCCAAAAAATTAAGGAACACAACATTTTTAAGTGTGGTAAAAAATTAGAACAAAATTAGCACTAAATTATGCAGTATTAAAAAATGAGAATGTTCCATTATTTCATGTATGGCGGTGCCAGCTTAACGTTCGTTCAAACGAAACCAGTAGTTTTTTTTCAAAAAATTTAACAGCACAAAATTTGTAAATATGGTACAAAATTAGCACAAAATTAGCAAAAAATTATGCAAGATTAAAAATGAGAATTTCCCATTACTTCACGTGTGGCCGCGCTAGCTTAACGTTCGGCTAAAGGAAACCAGTAGTTTTTTCCAAAAAATTAAAAAGCACAAAACTTTTTAACGTGGTACAAAATGAGCACAAAATTAGCAAAAAATTACGCAAGATTAAGAATGACAATTTCCCATTATTTCACGTGTGACCGTGCCAACTTGACGTTCGTCCAAAGGAAACCAGTAGTTTTTTCCAAAAAATTAAAAAGCACGAAATTTTTCAATGTGTTGCAAAATTAGCACAAAATTAGCACTAAATTATGCAGTATTAAAAAATG
>NC_046661.1:38445117-38457701 GCF_010883055.1 Belonocnema kinseyi | reverse complement strand
AAAATTAAAATTCGAAAATTTTTTCTAAAGCCTCCAGGGGACTTCGTTTTCGCACGAAAAAATTTTATGTGCCCTTATTGCATCCGGACCCACAATTACTTGAATTTTGAAATCAGAAAGCCGAATCCTCAACAAAACAGTACACAATATAAGTTATTTAGTATACACATACATATATAAACATACACAATCTGAATATGATATTTTTAATTAGGTAATTGCAAAACGAAAACATTTTTATGTACGGCATTTAATGTCTCATTAGGACAAAGGGTCCCCTGCTGGAAAAGCCCGGCATAGCCCCACCATAGTTCCACGAAAATGGGACAATGGAAAAGGAACCTTGAAATACTCCTCCCATGGAAAACAATGCGGGATTCTGAACTGGCAATTGTATTTTCTGCTTCTTTCATACGTTTTAGTTAGAATGGAAAAGTGCAATATATTTTTCCTTTTTTTGTATTGCATAAATAATAATAATAATTATTATTATTAAAAATGTATGTGATTGTCCAATAGGCAATAAATTACCATTTCTAAATATTATCATTGCATAATTTCAATTGAAATAATTATTTTTAAAACCCAAAACTTACTCAAAGATATAAATTTTAAATAAAAAATAATTAATCTTTAACGAAGAAAATACATGAATTTTCTGAGAGAAGAAGACAATGCTTCATTAAAATAGATGACTTTACAACAAAATAGTTTAATTTTCAACCATACAGCGGAATGTTCAACCAAGAACATTAAATGTCTATGAAAAAAGACAAATTTTTCACAAAAAATAGCATAGTTAAAATGTATGTATTACAGCGGAAATGTAGAAAAATGATTATTTGTAATTCATTCTAATATTACAATTTTGAAGCTGGCATTTTGATGCTGTTATGTGCGTCTGTCTTCATTAAATAAAATGTTACATTAGGCATTACAATTTTTTTCCGTTTTCTTAAGCACATAAATACCGTGAAAATGTATTTATTATGCTTTTTAAATGTTGAAAAATATTGAAAGTACGGTTTTGAATAATTCCAACGCGGCGAGACATATTTTGTTGATGAGATAACCTAATTTTAAAACAATTATATAATTTTTTATACTTCTGCAATTGTTATAAACAAACTAAGGTTCGGATTGGAAAACAAAAAAACATTGCATTCGTCTTGTAAAGATCAAGATGTGTTTATTTAAAACTATTTGAAAAACAGTTAGCATATTAATTGTTTAACGTACATTTGACGTGTAGTTGTAGATGTCGATATGAAACATTTTTGATTTAATTTAAATAAAACTAAGAGTGATATGAAAAATCTAAAAACACTTTTCGAATCGTCCCCAAAATATATAGCTGTGGGTTTTTCTTTTTCTTGTTTTTTTTTGCTTAAACAATTTGTAAATATACATTTTTTTATTTCTACAATTTTTATAAATAAATTGATGGCCAGGTCGAAAAAATAACACCACTATTGCATTTGTCTTCAAAATATATAGATGCTTTTTCATTTGTTTAAAACCATCTGCTAAACAATTAGGGCACTTGTTGTTTAGTGTACATTTGCTGTACTTCTGCAGATATGGAACAGAAACTTCTGTAATCAATGTAAAAAAACGAAGGGTCATATCGAAAAACACCTTTAGATTCGTCTCCTAAACATGTATTGTCGATTTTTTGTTTGTTTAAATAATTTTGTGAAATCATTACATAATTTTGTATATTACTGCGGAAGTTAAATAGAGGGAAGAAAGACAAACAGGTGTAGACTAGACTAGATGAGCCGGCGTCCCATACCTGAGATATTTAAACTGCACATTGACAATAGTGCTAATATAATAATATAATGGCGGGGTTTCCCGGTAATAAAATTAAACTCTTGTCGGTTTGCTTTCTACCTTTTAAATTTGCGATCGATAATTTTTCCTATAAAATTTAAAGATTTGTATCTTTAAAGACATATAAGATCAATTTTAATTTTTAAAAAACTTGTTAAGAATGTATTCAGTTTTTCTGCTTTTTCAAGTTTGTCATTCCAGATGTTGGATATTTGTCTAATTATGCTAATTTAAAAGGCCCGGATTTAAATTTGCCATTTAAATTGGGCATTAAAAATGTCGCTTTAATTGGATATCAAAAGAAATATTTTAGGAAATGAAATTTCACAACGGTATGCATTTTTGTGAAATCTAAGTTGGCCAAGTAATTTGGGAAAAAATACTTATAATCAAAAATGTGAAGAAGTTTTTTTATATGCTGCCATATAGATATTCTTAAGTTGAATATAAAACGGTGCATTAGACATTATACAATTTTTGGAGATTATATTCTACAGTTAATCTCCCATTCCAGTTAATTTTGTATTAAAATTATTTTTCTTATAACAGTAAGTCCCGACAAGTCTTATCATGTTTAATAACATAAGTATGCTCAATTACTTTAATTTAAAGTAGAATACTAATCTACTGGATATCAGAAATTTAAATAATTGTTTGTATAATTTTCGTTAAAAAGTAATTTAATTAATTAAGTTGATTTTTGTATAATTAAATTAAACGATAACATCATATTCAATTAAAATTGTGAAATTTTGTCATTTTAGGCTTTATTTATAATCGTACAGCCGCAATTTAAAGAATTTCAAAATTTTGTTTTTAAGGTTAAGCGTTGAAGATTAAAGACATTTAAAATTGAAATTACGGAGACAAAAGTTTTCTAGGGTTTTCTCTTGGTTCTTCCGCTTTTTGAAATTCAACCTATGCAATTATTGCTGCAAATTTAAAGCTTATTAAAAGCAAAAATTGAAAATTTAGCATCCAACAAAGAAATTCAGTATACTAAAATTGTGAACATTCTAAATGAAAGAAATCGTTCAATTGTTTAGGTATCAATTCTAGCTACTTTAATGTTATACAATACAAGTATTAATTTTTACTTTCTTATCGAAGAAGGTATTATATATTTGTAAAAATTGACTTCTACTCTCCCCGCTTGCGTCAAATATCTCATGTTTTGAGACCCTCTGAACCCGAAAAACATGTTTTTACGAATGAACATGAGTAACTGTTCTGTTTTGAAAATTCACATAAAAATACAATTTTTCGTTAAAAAAAACATTGTTTGAATTCTAATTTTAAATACAATTAGTGACAATTACAAAAAAATACGCTTATCGCTGGCGAAACGCCCGTACCAGTATTTCACCAGATATGTATACCACTCCTACGCTAGTAGTACACCAGTATAATGCCGACCGTTGGCTGAACTATTGCGCCAGTAGTAGACACAGTATCACGCCAAGCATTGGCTGTACTCTTATCTCCGTTGTCAATCAGCACTTGAATTTATTATATGGCCAGAACTACGCCAATCACTGGCGAAACGCCGATGCCGGTATTTAACCAGTAATGCATATTAATCTTAAGGCAGTAGTACACCAGCATGATGCCAACCGTTGTTTCAACACTAGTGTCAGTGTTTGACCAGTTATACTTATCAGTATTGCGACAGTAGTAGATCCAGTATTACGCCAGCCGTTGGTGAAACTCCTATGCCTGTATGACACCAGTGGTAATGGTCAATACTGCGCTAGTAGTCGACCCAGTATCACGCCAACCATTGACGGAACTCCTGTGCCGGTATTGCACCAGTGGTGACGGTCATTACTTGGCTAGTTGTAAACCAGTATGATGCCAATCGTTCGTTGTACTCTTGTTTCAGTATTTTACCAGTAATACGTATCAGTACTGCAAAAATAGTATATCAGTATCACGCCAAACCATTGGCGGAACACCTGTGCCGATATTACAGCAGTAATGACAGTCAGTACTGAGCCAGTAGTAAACCTGTGCTATGCCGATGGTTGTCACAGTACTTACAGACATTACTGGTATTTATTCTGAATTACATCTGGCGTGGTACTGCGCCGGTCGTGAACTCTGGCTAATATCCGACTTATCCCCTTGGGCTGTATCTCTGTATGTCTGTGAGCACGAGAACTTTTTTGTAATCTTTCTCTTAAATTGGCCTTTCGCATACTCTTTATATGTCAGAAACTGTAGGTCAAGTTCATGAGCCAGCCATTTTGGATACAAATTTAAAGAGGTAAAGCATTTTGAACATTCTTGAACCATTCTTTTCAAGATTTAGAAATTCGATGAACAGCTATTTATGGTACTCGAAAAGTAGATCAATTTATCCCTATAACATTTTTCGATCAAAAGAAAATTGCAGCAGTTTTATAGCATTTTCAAAATCGGAAGAAAATAAACGAAAATTAACATTTCAAGCCAAACAATGCACGATACGAAAGAAGGTCAGAAAAAGATACGCGTTCCTATTTGAAAGCGCAGCAGGATTATCATAAGAAACTGTTTAATTTTTTTTTTAAGTCGAAAGTTCCAATTTTTTTATTAATGATTCTGTTTTTAACCACCAAAGCAACTAATGAAAAATAAAAAATTGCATTTTTTGGTCAAAATGTGCAAGATACTAAGAAATGTCTTATAGAAAAGACAAAAAATGCACACCTAGATATTTCTGAGACGAATCTAAAGGTATTTTAGTTTTTCGATGACTTCGCTTTTTAAATTCTCATCCTAATGAGAAGGTTTTGATATCCACTTTTTTGGTCTCCTTGTTTTAATAACCCCTGAGACGAGGCAGGAAAAAAAACGATTTTTCGAAGGTGTCTGTCTACTTGTGGTCTGTAGTCTGTATCGTGTAGGCCCCATAAATTTCGAAAGATTGATCAGATTGGATTTGCTTTGGAAAACTCTTTTAAGGCCTAAAAAGAAAAAAACGAGTTCGTAAAACAGCTATTTTCGACGAAAATTCAAAAAGTGAGCGAATTTTCAAAATATTTGAGACCATTTTTTCAAGATTTAAAAATTCTATGTACGGATATTTATAATACTCGGAAACTCGAATAATTTATCCTAAGGACTTTTTTCGATAAAAAGAAAATTATCAGATTTATAGCATTTTCAAAATCCAAACAGAAAAACTAATATGAATATTTTAAGCTAAAAAAAGCAGGATTTGAAAAAAGTCAGAATAAGAACAACGTTGATTTTTGAAAGCTCTACAAGATTGTTATGAAAACTTTTTTAATTTTATCGAAAAGTTGAAAATTCTAATTTTGATCTTACAAAAAATAATGAAAAATAAAAAATTCCATTTTGCGGTCAAACTATACAAGATACGAAAGAAAATGATGAACTAAAATTGCATACCCTGAAAAGATCTATAAATTTGTCAGTAATCACTGTTCGATAGGATGCGTAGTTTTAGTTTTTAGTCGTAAAAACAGCATTAAAAATAATAAAATTAATGTTTTGTACAAACGACACAAGATATGAAAAAAATTAATAGATAAAAGTTGCTCTTCCAAAAAATTTCGGAAATTAATTCAAATTTGTCATAAAAAATGTTTGACAGAACATGTAGTTTTTGTTTTAATCTAAAAAAATTATATTCAAAATAAATTTTGTTTTTTCAAAAAACGACACAAGGTACGGACTAAAATTAGCAGACTTATGTTGTTCAACTCAAAAACATTGATAAATTTGTTATTAATCATTTTTAGATAGGACGAGTAGATTTTCATTCAATCGTAAAGAATAAGATTGAAAAATAAAAAACTAATTTTTCGGAAAAATTACACACGAGACGAACAAAATTAAAAGACAAAAGTTGCTTAACAACAAAATATTTACACGTTTGTTATAAACTCTGGTTATAAAAATATATTTAAAGTAAGAAAATGAACTTTTTGGAAATATGACACAATATGCGATAACATTTTACTTAACAACATTTTTCTTCCAAATTACATCTACATTGAATATAAACAAATAAAATTTATGGAAAAACGGCACAAGTTGCAATAAAATGTTTAAGAATAATTTGACTTTTAATAGAATACGCATTTTTTAATGATAAAAATAAGAAAATAAGAATACTTTTGTTCCAATACTAATGCATATTATGAATGGCTATAAATTAATTTTTTTGAAATGATTTACATTTTTCAGGGTGGCTAAGAATAAAGTGTATTACAAAATAAGACAAAAATATTATAGCAGACATTAAAAAACAGATTTGTACTTTATTTTGTTATATCTGAATCAACAGCGCGAGACCTGTGCTGTATTTCTATTTCTTAATTACAATGTTCATATTTAGAAAAAAAATTGAAAGAACGTGCAACTCCTTGGTTGTAAGATCATCTTTTTGGTTAAAAATTAATCTATTTCGGTGTAGGATTCAACTATTTTGTTAAAAATTAATATTTTTGGTTACATTCAATTGCTTTTCATTAAAAATTATTATCTTTTTCCTGAAATATGAATTCTTATATGTTTTATTAAACATTTTTATTTTTAAATTGATAATTTAACTCTTTGCTTCAAGTTTAAACAAGTTTGTTAAAAGCTCCTTTTTTTATTAAAGATTCTTCTATTTTGTTCAAAATGTATGCATTTTGTTGAAATTCTATTTCTGGAGGTAAAAAATATGTTCTTGGTTGAAAATGCAAGCGGCCCTTTCTGTTCACGTTTGGATTATTTCGAGTTATGTTGAAGGCCAAGGTAAGCAATGCCCGAAACGGTGCTTAACTCGGGATTTGAATGTTATATTCGCTAAAGGAAAACATAGAAATAATAAACCGAAGTTACAAACAACACGCAGTCGATTACGAATGCATGACCTTAACGAACTTTTTACACAATAAACAGTGTGCTGACTCTAATCCGGTAGCTACTAACAATTCCGTATGCACTAATACGTCCCCGAAATTACTCTTTTTTTTAGTCAAAAAAGACCCCTGATTATGAATATCTTGGGTAGGTTTGCGAAATATAGGTCAATTTTTGTTTAAACAATTTTTTTAAACAATATCATTATTTATTGAAATAAAATTGATATAATCATTTTTAACATGGCTGAGCAAAAATAAAACTTTTTGCAAATTGCAATTTTTTCGTACGAGAAACCGTTTGCGATGCACAGCGTTATAAATAAATGATTTTTTAACCAAATTACCATATTTGCACAGTGTTATCTCAGAATCTATAATTCAGAATTTTTATTAATTTGTACACTGTCTATACCAAGGATGGATTTCTTAAAAGTAAACAGAAATCTTCCGATCAAATAAAAAATTATGTCCTTAAATTATTGTTAAAAAGTTGTTATTTTTAAGAGGAAACCGTTTAGACTCTTCATTTATTAATAAACAATCATCCCGATCAACCATTGTCATAATGTTGTTTCAAATTGTTTCGAAAGCTTTATCTAGCATTATTAACATAAATTGTTGTTCATAATTTCTTGTGCTACATTGTTCATAACAATTGATATAAATAATGACTCTCAATTACCATAATTTACTTCGATTTTTTTTATTAATCCTTGACACATGATTAAACTTTTTACTCTCTAGATATTTTCTCGTTGGACTTGCCATTATTTATTTATGGCCTTATAAACAATGTATTTTTTATAAACAAACCCTCCCCTAAAAGACAGAATTTTCAACTGATTAGAGATTACCTTTTTTTATCCTTAATTTTACCATAAAGAATTTAACTATCTTGGTTAGCATTTTCGATATGTGACCCTTATTGTTTACAACTATTGTTATCAATAAAAATGTTCAATTAAGAAAATCTATTTTTTCTTAATTTTTTTATTAATCTATGATACCAAATAAAACTTGTCACCCTCGTGATATTTTTTTCGTACGACGAGCCATTATTTCTTTATGGTCTTATAAACAATGTATTTTTTATAAACACACCCTTCCCAAAAAGCCACAATTTTCAAGTTATTAGCGATTACGTATTTTTATATCCTTAACTTTACCACAAAGAATGTAATTACCTTGAGAGAGTGAACAGTTTTATTTTGTCCCATGGATTAATAAAAAAATAAGGAAAAAATCAATTTTCTTAATTCAGCGTTTTTGTTAATAACAATAGTTATAAACAATAAGGGCCAGATATAAAAAATGCTACCCATAAAAATTACATTCTTTATGGTAAAATTAAGAATAAAAAAAGGTGATCGCTAATAACTTGGAAATTGTGGCTTTTAGGGGAGGGTGTGTTTATAAAAAATACATTGCTTATAAGACCAGAAATAAATAATGTCTCGTCGAACAAGAAAATTTCAAGAAAATTACAAGTTTAATCATGTGCCAAGGATTAATGAAAAAATTGTAGTAAATTCTGGTGATTAAGGGTCATTATTTATATTAATTTTTATAAACAATTTAGCAAAAGAAATTATGAACGACAAATTAACTCAATAATGCTAGATAAAGCTTTCGCAACAATGTGAATCAACATTATGACACTGGTTGATCTGGATGATTGTTTATTCATAAATGAAGAGTCTAAACGATTTCCTCTTAATAATAACAACAACTTTTTGACCGAAATTTACGGAGAGAAGTTTTTATTAAATCGGAAGATTTCTTTTCTTCAAGAGCTTTATCGTCGAAATAGACAGTGTACAAGTTTCAATTTTTTCTGAGCAATAGATTTTACAGTTAACACTGTCCAAATATGGCAATTTTGTTAAAAAATCATTTGTTCATAATGCTGTAAATTGCAAACGATTCGTTGTACGAAAAAAGTGTAAGACGCAAAAAGTATTACTTTTGCCCAGCCGTTCTAAAAATAGTTTTATAAATGTCTTGTGTGAATAAACAATAAAGTGTTAACAAAGACTGAACGAGATTTTAAAAACCTACTGAAGATATTCGTAATCAGCAGACTTTTTTGACCTTTTGAAAAGTAATCTCGGAGACCTATTAGCGCTTCGAACAGAAAAAAATGTGGATCGACCCTTGCATAAATTTTGAATAAATGGCAGCTATCCTAAGTAGGAAATTACCTAAAGTTTAAGCGCTCATAATATGGTTTAATCCTAAGGGGTTTACAACACAGCTTAGGAGCGACGAGCCCTCAGTTCGACAGTTTATTTATTACTTCATCTATTTGAATTGAGGTAATATTTTGTAATCAGAGAGGGACAAAATCGCCTGTCTTCTTTATTTTTTAAGGGTCATTGCCTGACTTGCATTGATACCTGCTTAAGTGTACCCCCGCCCCCCATTGCTACCTCTCACTTGCTTCTACCCAGTATATCTCGCGTCGGATTAGAGGCGGGTATACCTGAGATCTTGAAATTACTATCCATTTTACTTATAATCCTTGTGTACTCGCAATGCTCATTTATAGAATATCTATATATTACTCTAATTTCGAAAGCTTAGAATTTAAATTTATTATGTTTTGAAGACGAAATTTTGAAATGTCTAATAGTTATAATTGTAATAACAGTAATAATTGAGCACCAACTTATGTGACATTGAGCACTGCAATTTTTGCAGTATTTTATGTGCTTTACGGTGTTCATGCCAGCTTAACGTTCGGACAAAGGAAACCAGTAGTTTTTTTTTTATAAAAATTAAGAAGCACACCATTTTTAAACGTGGTACAAAATTAACACAAAATTATGCAGTATTAAAAAATGAGAATTTTCCTTTATTTCATGCGTGGCGGTGCCAGTTTAACGTCCAGGCAAAAGAAACAAGTAGTTTTTCCACAAAATTTAAAAGCACAAAATTTTCAAAATTAGCACAAAATTAGCACAAAATTAGCACAAAATTGTGCAAAATTTAAAAATGAGAATTTCCCATTATTTCATGTGTGGCCGTGCGAGCTTAACGTTCGGCCAAATGAAACCAGTAGTTTTTTCCAAAAAATTAAAAAGCCCAAAATTTTTTAATGTGCTACAAGATTAGCACTAAATTATGAAATATTGCAAAATGAGAATTTGGAATTATTTCATGTGTGATCGTGCCAGCTTAACGTTAAGCCAGCACGACCACTGGTTTTAAAAACAAACAAAAAAGCACACCATTTTTTAATGCGGTACTAAATCAGCACAACATTAGCACTAAATTATACAATGTTTAAAAACCAAAAGAACCCTTGGGTTCGATACAGTTCTAGTAAAAATTGTTCTACTTTACTTAGTTTCAATCTAGTTCGGAGCAAGGCTATGCACTGTGGAGCTAAATTGGATTTTCGCATTACATGTATGATTTTTGAGCGTCAATTGTTAAAAAAGGGTTCCCCTTTCATTATTTGAGCAATAAAAAAAACATATTTTCTGAAAGTTTCAGCCATTTATTTCCTTTAAACTGTTTTCAGTTACTTAAAAATGTTGAAAGCCATTCACGACGCGTACTTTCTAGAAAGTTTGCGTCGTGAGACGTGGCCAAAAGTGTGATTTACCGCGGTTCTACTGGAAGCCAGTTTCATTTTTAGATGACTGTTGCTCCCAGTAGAGCTATGCGGTGGTTGTTTAATACTATTTTTATAATTATATATGGGCATTCCAAACAATATTTGCCACCAACATTTTTTTAACGTTAAATATGCTTTGCCTTGTTTAACACGTAAAAATATTCGATACATATTTTTTTATTTCAATATGACGCAGTTTTCAAAATCAATTTTTTTTTTAATTTTACGTTCATAAAAAAGTACCCTTTTCAATTGCTTCTACTGCAATATTAAACAAAGATATGAAAATCCATACCAAAGATAAAATGTGGGTATTTTCCTCAACTTTCGAATAAAGTATACTAAAATCCACTTTAACTATTTATTTAATAATATTAATGAAATATTTATAAAAAAATCGATTTGTTTCATTTTAGACCTGCTTTTATTTCATTTCTTATTTTAAAGAGTCGAATAAACGTTTTTCTACTGGTAAAGCTCCTTTTTTGCACGATGGTGTGAATTAGAGAAAAATATGAAGTTGAAGAAAACTGCGATTATCATTTTTGGACAGGTGGGGGGGGGGGGGGGCAATCACGTATCACGCGCCTTAGAGGCGCGGTTCAACGATTTTCTATGAAGTGTCACAAGGGAGGGTAAAGGGGCAATTTTTTTGAGTAATTCGCGTCACGAGGTTTATGAACGGCCTCAATGTAAGCCTTTCTTTCTTTGGCTCCACGAGAAGAAAAAAAGTTTTTTAGCGCCTCTGGAAATCACGACAGAATTAGAAGAAAAATCATGGAATGGATAAGGTAAGCATATTTGTTTGTTATGTGGTTATCATTCAATAAGATGCCAATGGGAATATTTAATTTCCCAACTGCTTTGGCTATGGTGTGACGCCAAGCAATTATGGTGCTTGTCGCCTAGGTTGGACCTTTTGTGTAGTCTAGGTTGGACCGTCGCATTTTTTGTTTTTAATCCGTCTCATAGCATTGCTGCGTTAGTTTTTGATTACGAAGAACGTAAAAAAAGGTATTCATGTTTGTATTAATTAAAAATAAAATGAATGTTCATGTATTGTTGAATTTTTCAGGACTACTCGCAATAAAATAACGATGGATCGGGGGAATTTGCATTTTAAGAACATTGTTCGGGCCATGAAAACCATCTTGTTGGATAATGGCAAATGAAGGACAGTAGCAAGGTCGCACAACATCGCGCGGACTACCCTGCGGCGATATTTGAATGCAGTCTCGACCAGGTACAAGCATATTTCCACCGTCACAGATGAAGAACTGGAGGAAACCATTAAATAGCAAAGACCTCTGCGGATGAAGACGCAGACACACAGTAAAAAATGTGTTCAAAGTATTACCGAAATCAATATCATTTTGATATGCAACAAAAATGATACCGAATTCAAGAGCATTTTGATCGGTCGGAGTGAATTATCGATTTTTGATATCATAATGATCTGATTCGGGATCATGTATAAAGTCAAACCAAGATGGCTAACGTTCTTAGAGTACTTTAGCTCATATGAAAGCTTTTTATGACTTCTGATCGTGCAATGTAATTGAAAAGTTGAAAAAATAATGAAATCTGATATTAGAAAATATCACCTGTTAACTGTAGTTATCACTTACATGCAGTTAGATACATTTTTTAGGTTATGTTGTTATGACACCGGCGCGAAGAACTGACGGTCATTTTGTTTATTCTGACAAATGAACCAAAAAATAAGATCAAATTGATCTGAATGGACAGGTCATTATGATCTCGAGAGTCAAATGATCGTTGGAGCAAAATGCTCTGCAACAAAATTGATTTTCTTCTTGCCGTGCATACACTTTTGCATTATTGGTTTAAAAGCGATGCCTCAGCATTTGAACCACAATAATTTGATAGCATGTAATGAATGCGGGAGAGAAGTTCATTTGAAATGTGCAAACATTATAAGCAGTTTTTTCAGTTGTAAGAACTGTGAACCTGATTGAAGTTTCGTGCGTTGTTTCATCGTCAAACTATGTAGAATTGAAGTAAAAACAATAATTGGTTCAATATTTGGTCATTTGAAACTATTTCAGCGCATATTTCTTCGAGTTTTAGGGGTTGTCCAAACTAGGCAGCAAAGGTCCAACCTAGGCGACAATTTTTTTCTTCAAACGCACATAACTTTGATCCCTTTTGTTGAATTAATTTAGTTTGCATTAAAGAAAGTTTTGTAATAATGAGATCTTTCTAATGATGCGCTATAATTGTCCAAAATCTTTCTTAAACGG
>NC_046661.1:38443466-38445017 GCF_010883055.1 Belonocnema kinseyi | reverse complement strand
GGCGTCATTTGAAGGATCAAGTTCGACGAAAATGGTTCACATTAGTGAATACTAATGCCATCTCTTAGAATTTTCAGGTACTTATCAGACTGCCTAGTAGAATGTAACGATGCAATTTTGGCCTTTGAACACGGTTCGCTTCAAGTATGTCCCATTTTGACTAAAATGTCGACAATAACGGCAACCAAAGATAAAAATCTCGTTTTATTTTGTTATTGTTGCGTTTTTTTATGGGGTATAATTATGTGAGTGTATGCGTGTACGAGGACGTGGTAGTACGCATGGTTCCATATTTATGTGAATTCTAAATTGATAACGTAACATGATAAAAAAAAATTATTTGTGTCGTATTTCTATATTAGTGCAATATTATTTATGTTCATGTTAAATCATAGACATTTAACTTCTTGTTACAGTAATACATGTTTATTATAGAAATACAAATTTTTATACAAAGTAGTGACAATTTCACTAATTGAATTAGTGACTGAATGATTCACTTCTGAAATAGTGATTTTTAAAATTTTCACTATGGAATTAGTGGTCCTCTACTGTAAAAATAGTGATAATTTCACTATTTCCAATTAGTGTATTTTATTTCACTATTATTTAAGGTTTGATTCACTATTTAATTAGTGAAGTCGATATCGAAGCCGTGATCACGGCTAATGGTGGACTCGCGCCAACCCGCGCTCACGTCTCGTTTGCATTGTTTTCATCGTTTACGTTTGTCAGCTTGCATCATTTTCCTTTCTACGAGGGTAAACAAATTTAAAACACAGGTTAGTAATATTTTTCAGTTTATTATGCTTTCGTGTAGTTTCCCAGTGAATAGTATCGCCATTATGTTGCGATATGTATATCGAGACGAAAACATTTGCTACAGAAAATGAGCGCTGTGTTCGTTTTGAGGTTCTGAAATTCAGCTTTCCATTCATTTCTATAGAAATAAATGGAAAGCTGAATTGAGATTTTTCTTTAGTAAGTACAGTATCAACATAAATTAATTTAATTTTTAAAAATACGTTATAGTTTACTTCTATAACTTGTCTTGAAATATAGTTTGCTGTTGGGTTTATTGGTTGACTACAGCAAATATTTTATTTAAATATGGATGACAATTTTAAGTATCGTGGGGTATTGTTATTGATGATTTTAAAGGATTTATTATTAGGTACTACTTAATTAGTGATTTCCCACTATTTAATAGTAGATACTTTACCTCTCAAAAGCACTATTTGCTTAGTGTAATTTCACTAATTGAATTAGTAGTTTTTCACTAATTCGTAGTGACCTACTTCGCGCTAATTCAATTAGTGAAATTACACTATCAAATAGTGAAATTTCACTAATTTAGATTTAGAGAGATGAGAGACGAAAATTCAGTAACTGCGGACTTAAGCTTCTCTCCATAATTAATATCTTCAATACAATTCATTTGATATTTAATCCACGTTTCCAAAAAATCTCGGTGAATGCTTTCACCGTCTGTTCCGAGCAGGGGTATGCCACGATCCATTCTGTAGTTATGAAAATGTGCGCCCAGCGGTG
>NC_046661.1:38426086-38443366 GCF_010883055.1 Belonocnema kinseyi | reverse complement strand
TAATGCTGTAGGCATATCATTGGAACGTGTGGGCAATATCGTGCATTCAGTTTTGGGCATGAAGAAGCTCTGCGCGCGATGGGTGCCGTGTTTGCTCACAGTCGACCAAAAACGTATTCGCGTGACAACTTCCTAGCAGAATTTGGCATTATTTTCGCGTAAGTCGAACGAGTTTTTGCGCCGATTCATAACCATGGATGAAACCTGGATCCACTACTACACTCCTGAGTCAATGCAACAGGCAAAACAGGGGGTTCCACCGGGCCAAAGTGCTCCGAAGCGTCCAAAAACGCAACAATGAGTCGGAAAGGTTATGGCCTCCGTATTTTGGGATGCACATGGCATAATATTCGTGGACTATCTTGAAAAAGGTAAAACCATAACCGGAGCATACTATTCATCATTATTGGACCGATTGAAAATCGAAATCGCCGAAAAACGACCGCATTTAAAGAAGAAAAAACCGCTTTATCATCATGACAATGCGCCTGTTCATTCATGCTTAGTTGCATAAGCAAAATTGCATGAAATCGGCTTCGAATTGGTTCCTCAGCCACCGTATTCACCAGACCTAGCCCCCAGCGACTATTACTTGTTCCCTAACCTAAAGAGATGACTCACCGGTAAGCGTTTTTACTCAAATGAGGAGCTCATAGCTGAAACTGAGGCGTATTTTGAAGACCTTCCGATCGAGTACTTTTCGGACGGTATCAAAAAGTTAGAAAATCGTTGGACTCGCTGTATCGACCTAAAAGGAGAGTATCTTCAAAAATAAAACCGACTTTGGCCAAAAAAACGTCTCCGTTTTTCATTTTTCAGGGACTTATCAGACTGCCTAGTAGCTAGTCGCGATTCAGTCGCTCAGTCCACCTAAAGGTCCCGAGATTCCGCCGATTCATCGCATTGAATCCATGTTCATTGGCTCCCCCAGCTCTAGAGTGGTCAGAGTTAGTTTGGTGTTATCATTGTTGTTCCCACGAGAAGCCAGGGAAAGGAGTTCGTCCATCCTTGTAGAGCCCCGCATGCAAGGATAAGGCTGCGTACTGAGTGGTCTCCCGGTACCCCAGAGTCACCGTTCTGGACACCTCACTCATGTGCCATTCAGCTTTCGGCACGGTTTTCACACCTCCGCTTGGGGGTTAATTCCTTCGGGACCACCCCTGGACAATTGTCCGCGTCTACCTATTCATTTTTGTAACCATATTCAGCAGAAACCCTTGGTACCGGAACCCTTTATCCGCAACCCGAGGACGCGTTCGGTGGCTTTGTCGTAGGCCCTTCGGTTTGATTCTAGAGGAATCAAAACCGAACCGAATATATATGTGTGTGTGCGTGTGTGTGTGTGTGATCAAATTTTAGTTTTCGTCAATATCCGTTTGTCATTCTCACGTCTTCCATTGTTAATATTATAAACGAAATTCTGAAAAAATGCATAATTCACCTATTTTTCAACCTGTAGACTTCATTTTTTCAGCAACATACAAAAATTTAATAACTATTTGTTAACCTCATTCGAGGATAATTTAGAATCAGATAGCACAGCAGATATAAACAATTTTATAAACAATTATATAAACAGTATCCATATTTTCGCATGTTTTATATAGATATAAACATTGTGTTTTAATCAAATCTAGTGAACATCCGTCAACAAGCACATCATTTCTTGTAAAGCTTTGATAGAGTCGCCACAAATATTTTCTTAATTTTTTAATGATCGATACAAGTATGTTAAAATTTCGCCGATTTTTAATCTGTCGTCATCGTGGTATCGACAAAGTCCACTATACATAACTTACTGCTATCTCTTTAAAAAATATTGTAATTGCTATAAACAAAAACGTATCAAGCAGGAGTCATCGTGGCTCAGATAGTATAGTGATTGTCCTATGTTCAAACACTGCAACCTTGGCAGCCACGTTAGCGCGGGTTTATTTCCGAAAGCAGGAAGCAAGGCTGAACGTACTATCAGAAATCTTCGTTTCTGTCTATTGGCATACTACCCACAGATATACTACAGTTTATAATTAACTTTACTGTATAGTCGCTAATGACCCTGTCAGTTGATGTGACAATAAAAATTCAATTACCCAGGCGGAAAAGTCTGACTTATGCCGGATCTTACGAAAGGCGTAGTACCACGTCACTTGTAAATGAGGAGCAATGCCAGCACTAATCAACTGTACTGTCCCAAGGGTTGGCGCAGTGCTGGTTCAGTGCTGTTTCAGTACCGAATCCAAGTGCTGTCTAGAAGCCAACTTGGAAGTTTTGCTGAGCGTTAGTGCGGCACTGGTTGAGCACTGTCCCAGTATTGAGTCCAAGTTTTGGCCGGAAGTCGACTCAGTAGTTTTTCCAAGCTTTGGCACGGTACTGGTTCCGTACTGTCTCAGTACCGAATCCAAGTGCTGGCTGGAAGCCGAGTTGTTAGTTTGGCCGAGCGTTAGTGCGGTCTGGCTTAGTACTGCCCCAGTATTGAGTCCAATTTCTGGCCGGAAGTTGACTTAGTAGTTTTCCCAAGCGTCGGCACGGTACTGGTGCAGTACTGTCACAGTACCGAATCCAAGTGCTGGCTGGAAGCCGACTTGGTAGTTTGGCCGAGCGTTAGTGCGGTACTGGCTTAGTACTGCCCCAGTATTGAGTCCAATTCCTGGCCGGAAGTCGATTTAGTAATTTGGCCAAGCGTTGGCACGGTACTGGTTGAGTACTGTCTCAGTACCGAATTCAAGTGCTGGCTGGAAGTCGATTGAGGAGTTTTTCCAAGCGTTGGCACGGCACTGGTTCAGTACTGTCTCAGTACTAAGTCCAATTGTTGGTGAAAAGCCAATTCAGGAGTTTTATCGAGCTTTGGCGCATTACTGATTTAGCACTGTCCCGGTATGGGTCCAAGTGCTGGCTAAAAGCTAATTCAGGAGTTTTGCTGAGCGTTAGCGCGGTAATGGTCCAGCGTTAGTGCGGTACTGGCTCAGTAATGCCTCAATAATGATTCCAAGTGCTGGCTGGAAGTCGATTGAGGAGTTTTTTCAAGCGGTGGCACGGCACTGGTTCCGTACTGTCTCAGTCCTAAGTTCAACTTTCGATTAAAGGCCAATTCATTAATTTTACCGAACGTTGACGCGGTACTGGTTCAGCACTGCCCTGATGTGAAGTCCAAGTGTTGGCTGGAAGTTGATTTAGGAGTTTTTCCGAGCATTAGTACTGAACTGGCTCAGTACTGCCCCAGTACTGAGTCCAAGTATTAACAGGAAGTCCATTTAGGAGTTTTTCCAAGCGTTGGCATGGCACTAATTCAGTACCTTCTCAGTACTGAGTCCAACTGTTAGTTAGAAGACAATTCTGGAGTTTTGCCGAGTGTTGACGCGGTATTGGTTTATCATTAAAAACATTTTGACTCTTTAGAATGTATATTTTCAAAGAATTTTATGATATTTAGGGGTGGCTTTGGGGTGGGTTCCACATACACTAAACGGCTAAAACTTTAAGATGGGGATTTTGGCACATAACATTGCCATCCACAGTGAAAACATGTTGACTTTTCATATATTTAATTTTTTTTTTTTTTTCGTTTTTTTTAAACGTTCGGAACTTCAGACTGATGTGAGTGATTGGGAATTGCGTTGCATATTTTTTTCATTGATTTCGTGAGATTATTTAGTTACAGTTAAAGCTATAACTATAAATATAGAGAAAGCAGCGAGAAAAGGTAAGTGAAAAGTTCTTTATACTACAGAATTATCAAAGTTAATAAAAGTATGATAATGAAAAGTTAAAAAGCTACATCGGAAACAAATGTGAAGTTAATTATCTGATTTTAATTTACCCCAATCATACTTTTATTGCTATCTGCATTATCGAATTTAAATGTTATTAATTAAAGCATACAATTTTTAAAAATCTAAGTTGATTTACAAGTCCGATTACTGGTTGATTTTAAGAATGATTTATTGCTTAGAACTACACGCGTAGAAATGTATATGGATTGACGCGTGTAATTTGTCGGGTATTTTTACACGTGGATTTAAACGTGTAATTTGTCATTTATTTTGGCATTTTAATACACAAGGGTAGTTGATTGTGATTTTTAAATAATAAATTAGTCTGCCAGATGTGCAGGAGCATATTACCTTGAAACAGACATTGAACCGTTTTTATTTTAAGCACAAATATTCTGCATTTATTATATTATTACTGATACCCATATATATTCTTGTAGAATGTAAAATTTATGTCATCCTACACGCTCCCCTTCTGACAAAGTATAGTAATTTATTTAGAAGTTAAATAGCAAAAATTACACAACAACCCTGTTTCTTTTGTGATATTTTTTGTAATATTTTGTATAAATATTTGTAGATCCTACGAAGTTTACAACTTCGGGAGTTTGAGTATGGACATAAGTGCAAAAAAAGACGACTTGCAGTTGCATTTATTGAAACGAAGAATATAAAGCGGAAAGATCGGCAAAAACATGTGGAAATACTTGGAAAATTGAACAATAGGAAGCGTGAAAATCCGACTATTTTGTTTACGATTAAACTATTATATTTTTGGTTATAACTTGATTGTTTTCATTTAAAAGTCCAAATTTTTTCTAATAATTCATTTATTTTGTTGTAATTTCGTCTTTTTTGGTAAGAAATCATTCTTTTTAGCTGAAAATTCTACTACTTGGTCGAAGGTTGAACAATTTTGCCAAAAATTCAATTTTTCGTTTTTAGAACCATATTTTTCGTTAAATATTTTACTATACTTTTTTGTAAATTCGTTAACTTTTTGGTTAAAAGTAAAATTTTAAACGGCAAATTTAACTTTCGTTCCTGGTTTAAGATCGATGGATTTTAGTTAAAAATTCAACTATTAAGTTGAAAATGCTATTTTTTGTTTGAAACTCAACTTTTGGATTAAAAAATATTATTGGATGGCAGTTCATCCCTTTAATTGAAAGCCTAACTTCTTTGTTGCAAGTTAAGTGCAGCAGCTGCTTGAGAGTTACCTTTGTTTACAATATTTCTTGCACTCTAATATGTTGATACCCATAGAATTGCCTTACGTGTTTTTAAAATAAAATAAGTATCGTTGAATGGATTTGCAAATAGTTGTTCACTGTATTTTCTATAACTAAGATTCAGGTCATAGTACCTTTTAGTCATAGTTATTTTCACCCAGGTATCAATTATCGCTAAAACTTTTGTATGCCCTCAAAAATACCCTTGATAAATTCTTTTTTAATATGTCAAGAAACCTCCCTTGATATTGAATACCTTAGTTACTTTTCAAAAACCTGTGACAGTTTTGGTTCCACCAATTTAATTGGTTTAATTGTTACGGCATTATAAATTATTAATTTTTAAACAAAGTCTTCATAGTATCGAAATTATATCTCAGAAACTATTTCTGCAAAAAATTGAAACTGCTTTGCATTGCTTATTTTGTAATGAGCTCTCTTGTTTAAGAAAAAAATTATTTTAGTCAAGTAGGAACGTCCTTTTATGAATTTTTATTTAAAAAATTCCATTATAACGTCTTCAAACGCGTTTAAATTCCATAACATTTCATTTAAAAATATATTTTTTTAACAAAACTTTATCAGAAAGAATTTTTATTTTATCGAAAGAATTATTTTTTCTTCCAAGATATAACGAAATAGACAAAATGCAAGTTCAAAATTTGTTACAGAAAACTTGGTTGAAATTATCCTGCAAATTATGTTAATCTAGTGTCAAAATTAATTGTTTGCATAAAATTTGAAACCTTTGTACTACTTTGTACTACTTCCAGTACCGCGCCAGTGCAGACTTTAAGTACAGATGTATCACTATGTTCAGCACCACCCCAGTACCGACTGAAGAGTTCCAGGCAAGTGTCATTTCGTACTTATGCCAGTACTGCGCCACTACAGACTTACGGCACGGGCATAATACCATTTACAGTACCGCGCCAATACAGACTTACTATACAGGCATAATACTATTCCCAGTACCGTGCCAGTACATACTTTCGGTGCAGGCATATTACCATTACTAGTGACGCCCCAGTACTGACAGACAACTCTCAGCCAAGTCGCATTTTGTACTTATGCCACTACCGCGCCAGTACATACTCACGGTACAGGCATAATACCATTCTTAGAACCGCGCCATTACATACTTTCGGTACTGCCATAATACCATTTCCAGTATTGCGCCAGTACAGACTTTCGGTACAGGCATAATACCAGTTCTAGTACCGCCCCAGTACTAACAGATAACTCTCAGCCGTGTACATTTCGTACAAATGCCAGTACCTTGTTGTTTGCCAGCTGGTAATATGCCAGTACTATGCCAGTACCGCTATTCGCCCGGAGTTACCGGCGCTGTACCGCGCCAGTTGTAATACAGAATAAATACCAGTAATATCTGTTAGTACTGTGCGTTAGCACAGAGACGTGTGTACCCACGCACGTATTTTGGTGGAGAGTAGTTAATATCGACGCGATAGTGTCGAATTACTATTACAAAAGTCCACAACTTGTTTTGGCGTAAGCCGGAGGAAATTTGCAACTTGCAAAAAGACAAGATGAAACGCCCATTGGGCAAAACAAAAATCCCGAACTTGATACGGAGCTTTGAATAAACCTCAGAAAACGACTGGCTCCGTACTGACTGTCATTACTGGTAGAATACTGACGCAAGAATTTCGCCAACGGTTGGCGCCATATTGGTTTACAATTGGCCCAGTACTGACCGTCACCACCGATGAAATACTGACACAGGAGTTCTGCCAACGGTTGGCGATAGGGACGCATCTAGAAAAAATTTGGGGGGGGGGTCCGATCGATAATTCTAAAAATAAAAGATATTTCGGCTTTCACAAAACATGACGTTAGAATTGTGTTAGACAAACTCGAATTTTTTCGATAGTGATTGCTTATTAAATTGTGTATTTATTTGTGTTATTTGAGTTTCATTTTCGAAAAATAGGCACAAGAATAAAAAGTTGAATAAAAGTAACTGTCGATTTTGATCATAATTTATCCGAAAGTTGTTTTTTATTACATGTTAATAACACACAATATAATATTATAAAATATCTAAATGAGTTATTGACAGTATATGAATCAAGTGTCGACATTTGAATATAGACAATCCACTGTCTTGAAATCAGTCAGGCCATTTACAGGGTAATATCAATTCTTCTCGTTTTCCTTGCAAGAATATCCATTATTCGATCACTGGTAACATCCACATCTCTGTGAATGTCGAGCAGCGCCAGTACGTTCAGTTGTTCTTCTCCAGCTCTGATGCGCAGATAAGTCTTCAATCTTCGGAAAGTGGAGAAGGACCGATCACTGGAGGCAACATTAACAGGCAGTGTGCCAGAAATTTGGAGAAACCTGTAGATCTGCTTGTAAAATTTTATATCGCAGACGTCCAGATCTTCGATAAGCGTTTTTGGCCGCTCTTTTGCAGGCATGTTTGAACAGAACCTGGAACCAGAAATAAATAGTAGTCCCGTTGACGTCATTTGGATATTCTTCTTCGAAAATATGGACGGTTTTGTTAAATTCTTCTTCATCGAGTTCTGCGCATTTTGCTGGAATGATATTCTGTATGCTTGACAGCAGTGCGCGATGTTCAAGAAATCTCGCGTCCAGCTCTTCTAGATATTTATCCAAAAATGGAATGAATATGGATCGTTGATAATATTCTTCAGCGTTTCCATTATAGTTCTCCCGATTATTTTGACGTCCTGCTCGTCGATGAACAGTGATCTCAGTGCTAATCTTTTCAGAAATTTGGTTCGCTGATTTGAACATTTCTGCGAATTTCTCGTCGGCTCTGGTACGCATCTCCTTTATTTCTTCATAAACATCATTTACATAATGGACACATGCACTCAAATCGCAATCTTCTTTTTGCAAATTTTGGCTCAGGTTTTTCGTCAAGCTGAACACCGGTTTCATCACAACGAATGCAATGATGAATTGAGCTGTTTAGATGGAAGCAAGCAAGCTGTTTGGCTGTATTCCATTAGATTTTATTCTCAGCTCATCCAGTTCTTCGAGCGTTGAACAGATAAATTTCAGTACTTTATGGAACAATCCCAGGGAACCCAAATGTTCGATCTAACGCGTTTCGCAAAACGTTAGAAGACGTGTCTGCTTGAAACCAGGGTTTGCTGTCAGGATGTGGTTTTTCAACAAATTTCCAGCCTTTCTGGATAGACGAAAGAAGTTGTCGACTTGCTTGACTGTTTCTATACAGTTCAGGATCGACGTAATGTTGCACGCGAGGGTAATAGCCAGATTCAGGTTGTGGTTTGTACAATGAATATAAAGAGCTTCTAGACATGTCTTCTTAACAATAGCTGCACAGCCTTTGAACTCTCCACTCATTGCTCGAGCTCCATCATAACCTTAAAAATGAAGAATTTCAAAATGTACTGTATAGTTAATTTAAGTTTTATTTATCTCACCTTGCCCTTTCATGAAATGGGTGTCCACTCTAAGTTTCTCCAACGTTGTTAGTAGCGCATTTGCAAGGCCGGCGCCAGTCACGTCCTCTACAGGAACGAAGTACAAGAAATCTTCTCTGATTGTGTCTCCCTCCAATGTCTTGAACGAATCTGGCTTCAATCGTGAATTGTTCACTCCCACTGACATCAGATGTTTCATCTATTGTTTAGTGAAACACTTTGTCTCATTGATTCGTCTCACTAAGTCTCTAGTGATGATTTCCGCTCCAACATCGATGATCTCGTTTTCAATTGTATGGCTCAGATATGTTACATTACCACTCGCTACCTTTAAATGTCTTGCAGTGCTATATCTCCACTATCCAGAGCGAAACGCAGAAGTGCCCTGAAATTCCCGTCATTCTCTTCTGGCATTTTCAGTGGTAAAGGGCTGTCATCTCGACGTCCTCGTAGTGCCAGTCCTTATCTGCAGCAGAATAAGACAGCGCGAATGATTAGAGTAAGCTTCCGTCTGTTTTCCAATTTCGGCCGTTTTCGGCTCTGGTCGATCTCAATGATGACGTCATTTTTCTTTTTTTCTTATATTATCTTGAAATTCTGTGCATCATCGGAGGCGTCCAAGTGATATCTTTTAGTTTGCTGGTCTTTGAATCTTTCAAAAGCTCTCTTCCAATCTTTGACATAAGTTTGCACTAACGAATTTAAACGTCCATGCTTTCCTTTTCCAACTACCTTTTGCGCGAATAAAATGCAAACTCGACAATAGGCACCATCTTCAACGGCTGAGTATGTTAATCAAGGATACTTTTGCAAGCACGCAAATTGAAATTTAAAATTCTTTTTGTTCATTTCCGTTGCTGGAAACACAAAATCAGCATCTGGTGTCCATACATTTACAAGAAGATCGTATATCTCAGTATTGTCGAGTTTTTTTCTGCAAAACCGTTGGACATCATTAACAATTAATTAATTTTTTTTATTTACACAATAATGATTGGAGACTCAAATTTTATTCCACATTATATCATGTGAAAATTTGAGACGCTTACTTTCAGATCAGGTTCATGATCATCTTCCTTGTCATGCCACGATTTTTTTGCTGTTGACAATTCTTCAGCCTGTTCAACTGATCGCTCACGTTTAGTATCAGCACTTTTTGGTTGAAAAAAGACGTAATTTTCGAAAAGGCCATGATACGGAAGTTTGACGATAGAAAATGAAGTGTATAATTATGGGTTATGAGTTATGTCAGTTTCTTAGTACAATCAGGTATTTGTAAACAAATGATGCGCGCATCATTTCACGCGCAAGGAATAGTGGAATCCCCCCTCATGCTCGTTGCAGAGAACCGTCAGATGCTCGAGCTACTCGTTAGGACCAGTCCACAATGAGAGTAGTAAGCATCGACGTTCGCACGCAAATGCGTACTTGACGTCATTCGCATATTGTGACCAACGGTCGCAGCGAGACCGTTTTAGAAGCTTCTCTGGTTCTTCACGGTCTACAAATAGTCTACAGACATCCGGAGCAAACCGGTGTCCGTCTCCTACGGCTGAAGGACCGTGTGCTGCACGGGTATTGAGATTTGATGGGTTCTGATATTTCAGGGGGGGGGGGGGTACGGACCCCAGGACCATCCCCTGGAGCCGTCCCTGGTTGTCGTGATACTGATATACTACTGGCGCAGTACTGATACGTATTACTGGTCAAATACTGATACAAGAGTTCAACCAACTGTTGGCATCATACTGGTCTACTACTGGCTGAGGAGTAATATGCATTATTAGTGAAATACCGGTACCAGCGTTTCGCCACTGATTGGCGTACCACTGGCTACACAGCAACTTTAAGCTCTGATTAGAAGAAGACATAAGAGTTCAGTGAGTGGTTGGCTTGATACTGGGTCTACTACTTGCGCAGTATTGATACGTATTACTGGTCCAATACTGACAAAAGAGTTCAAACCACGGTTGGCATCATAATGGTGTACTACTATATTGGCCTAGTACTGCAGATCAGTACAGAATTTAAATATTATTAGGGCATTTAGCCTTACCGCGGTAGTAACAGTATAAATATTACAATATTACCCACCAGTACAGACAGCCGGTGGTTCGCCCAATACTGGTAGAACGTTGGCTGCACGACTAGGGCGGTACTATGCCAGCAGTACAAAAATAGACTTAAAAAAACACACGTCTACAAATGTTGTCAAGGTGTTTTGAAATGTCGAGAAATTGACTATACAATTAAGGTCTAAACATTTTTTTCTATTACTTCTTTTAAGGAAAATATTCTAAGTTCCACCTTCATGAAAAATTTTGAATGTTCAGAAAAAATTACATTGGCTACATTCGTCTAAAACACCTAAAAAGCAAAACCTTACACGAAGGTTTGAAGAAAATTGTTATTAAAAAAATTGTATTTTATATCTATTTGATGTCGTATGATGATAAAAAGATTAACGAAAAAAGAGTTGAAAAATTGTTGTTTTAACTTTTCTGAACTGTAGCTTATGAGGATGGCTTTTTCATAGAGTTTCAACTTGTCGGTTTAGTGCAGTGGTTAGCACTCCCGGCCGCTAGGCGATAGATTTAGGTATGTAGATGTAGATTCGAAACCCCGTAGCGATAGAAATTTTATTTGTAATATAATATTTAAAAATGTAATATACGTATTCATTATAAGCAGTGCCATTAACATGTATTGACAAAATACTCGCTGTCAATTATTATTTATTTTTTAAATACCTTTTTTGTTATATCTTTATATTATAGAAAGGTTAGGTGTTAAAATTGAACAAATAGTTTAAAAATTATATTTTTGTAATTATAAATAATATTCGGACGATATGCAGTCGTATGATGATGAATGGGTTGTCTTTAAAACAATTGAATAATTTTTATCATTTTTATAACTAAATCCGGCATTTTCCTACGTCAGAGGTTTGCCAGTGCTGTCCCAGTACTGACAGTCAGTACTGCGCCAGTGCTGACACGCCAGTACCTTCAATAATTACAAGCCAGTACTGACTCGAACTCTTTCAATCAAATATATATTTCTTTGGACGACTATTCACATTTCAACAAATCTAGACCTTATGAATTAAGGAAATCATTTTCTTGAATGTAAGAAATATGTATTTCAATCAAGAAAATACAGCCAAAGAATTCATTTTTTTAGATTAACAAAAGATATATGCCTGGTTTAAATAAAAATTACTTCTCTCAAAGAATATTTTCTTAATGCTAAGACATAGGATTCAAGTAAATGAATTTACTTGGTTGTACACTGAGAAAAAAATAATTCTGAATCAGTGAAATGTTGGTTTGAAGTATCAAACGGTGCTTTCGCGTTCGGTCATAATCAATTAAAAAGTATAAGCTATTGTTTCTTAGTTTTTTTGATTCAAATAAAATATTATTAAATTATGAAAAAATTTATTTGACTCAACTGAAGACGTCAAACACCTAATATTAAAATGTTATAAAGTTAAACTACACGTGAAATTGGAAGCAAACGATATGTCCTATAAATTGATAGCATCATGCTCTCAATTCTGAAGTATGATGCTATCGTTGCAAGAGTAGAAAAGTTTAACTGAAATTCATTTGTTTTCCCTAGTTTAAAATTATGAACGTATGAAAATTATGGTTGCCGGGGCTGCCAAATGCCTACCGAGTCACGCGCTGCTCTTCTCAACCCGCGCCACTGACCCAGTGTCAGATGGCCTAACTAATGACCAGACTGTCGCTAGTTCAAATCTTGTATTGGACAACTTTTTGTTCACATTTTTCACATTGTAAATATGTCAAATAATAATTTGTAATTTCTGCCCTCCCCGCGATCATTTTTTCGAAATTTATTGCCCTTGTTCTTGAAAAACGTTATGTTGTAAATGTTTTTACGACGATTGTCAGTCAAAAATATATTAAGAACGATAAATAAATTTTTAAACGTACTTCGATAATTTAAAATTTAATCAATATTAAAAAATATATTTTTCAAATTTTTAAGGAATTTTGTGTTAGACACTTTCTCTCAAGAAATGAAAATTTTAAGAGCTTGCTTCTCAGTAATTTTTTAAAAATTGTCGGTTTTTTAAATAGAAGTATAACAAGGTATAATAACTTAAAAGTACATTTCAAAAATAATTCAATTATAGTCAAAACTCGTAAATATAAACAATCTTTTTTGGGAATGAGAGTTAGATAGTTAATAAATAAATGTCAGTTAATTTTTCTATAACAATAATCTACATTAAAAATTGTAACAAAATTAATAATTGAAAAAAGTAATTACTGATTAAAAATAAACAATATTAGATACTCAAAAAGAAACATTTGCAAGATTTATATTTTGCATCGTTTCAAGCTGAATAGTATAATATACTCTATTTATTTTAATCGTTTTCATTTTTAATATTGACTTAAATATTTACTCTGATTATTTATTCCATAATTACTTGTATAAAATGAATAATATTTCTTTAAATTAAATCTTACATGATTATTAGTAATTTTGATTTGTGCCCATTAATTTATGTTAATATTTAGTTCAATAACAATAAATAATATTACTATAATTATTATATTTTATTGATGAAAAAGTGTGCTTTTTAATTTTTTTATCACTCCAATTGTTTATAATAACTAGAACTTTGAAGATACATTGTTTCAAAATTAAATTAGTGGACAATGCTTATGAAAATGTTGGCACATTTTCTTCAGATGTTCACTATTTGTGTATATTTTAAATATTTTAATTTATACTGCCAAATGAGACGACTGAAGAATCCCAAAAAACAAAATTTCCAACGCTGTAAAATTCTCGAATAATAAAATCCCCGTTAAAAATTTTCGTTATTTAAATTTTTCTAAATTATTTTATACAGTTTTGAACATTGAAGAAATTTCTCTAATGAAAGTATTTGTTTATTCCTTTAAAATAAATAATAATATTCAGCAAAAAATTTTGTTGATTCTTTATATTCTGGAATTTTTTGGTTCGGCCATTTTTTATTCTGTAATTTTCTTTCGGGAATTTTTTTCTTCTGGAATTTTCAAAATAGGGTCATGTTATAAACAGTAATGAATTTTATTATTCAAGAGTTTTTCAATGCGGGATTTTTATATTTCGGCAATTTCATGATTTTTAGAGTTGTATTTTTCGGGATTTTTCGGTCATTCGCTGACAAATTGCCAAGTTCAAACTTTCAAACATATTTCAATATACCAATCACATCGGCTAGAAATGTGTTGCAGTGTTTTTTGTATATATTTCCAGCTGAATTTGATGGTGTTCTACATTTTTTTGAAGATTTGAAAATATAATTATTTGATCCACTTATATACGTTCATGATTCAAAAACGTATTTTATAGATTGAAGAGGTTTAATACTTTTGGTTCAATTTTACTATGCCTTACAGACAGTTACGCAATTTTTTTAAACATTTGCATTTCTGTTTCATACAACAAGATTTTTCTTCACATTGAAATCTTTTACCTCAGAAAGAAATAAATATCTGGATCTGATAATAGAATATACATAGATGACTCAAAATTTATTTTTCTTCCTTTCATTCATAGATTTTGTACACTGAAAAAAATTATTCTTAACACCAAGTAAATTTATTTACTTGAATCCTATTTTTTAGCATTAAGAAAATATTCTTTAACAGAAGTAATTTTTATTTAAACAAGGCATTTTTTTTGTTGATCTAAAAAAATGAATTCTTTGGCTGTATTTTCTTGATTGAAATACATATTTCTTACATTCAAGAAATAGATTTCCTTAATTCGAAAGGTGCAGATTCATTGAAATTTGATTTGTCGTTCAAAGAAATATATATTTTATTCAAAGAGTTTGATTCTTTAAACTGATTCAGGACACATTTGAATCAATAATTTTTCCATACTTGAATCAAGAATTTAGGTTTATATAAATCAAAGAAATAATAATTTAATTCAGAATAATATTAATTAATTTACAGTATATATTTTTTTGTCACAAAGGATTCATGCATTCATAGCAATGGAGCATTTATTTATATGAACAATGTATTTTGTTTACGTAAATTCTTATTTCTTCGGTGAAAAAAAATATTTCATTTCATTACTAGAATTAAATTATTCATAACAATTAAAAATTTATTCCAACGAAGTAATCATTTCTTTAAATCAAAATTTTAATATTTTGGCGTCATTTGTTTCAATGGAATACTTCTTTAGATTAAAGAAATATATTGTTAAATTAAGTATCCATGTTTTTGATTTAAATAAATATTTCTTTGGCATTTATGGTGGGGTTTAAATACGGCTTTGCGCCTTAAAATGTCCATGTTACGTTAGCGTTGATGTCAAGGCTGTGAACTTTACACTCAATGGACCGAAGTTCAGTTCCTGCTGGGGGTGGATTTTTCATAGAGTTTTTCTATTTCAGGTTTATCAAGATATTAAATTATGTGATTTGTCTTTAAATTTAATATGTATAATTATTAATAACAATGGTAATTATAATTTAGGCTAAAAGAAATCCAGTTGCTTATTTAGGAAAATATGTACTATAATTGAAGAACTAACTACGTTATTGCACTCGCGCATGTTCTAGGCCAAAGACATTTTTTTTTGAATCAGAGGTATATTTTTCTGCTTTAAATATTTAGAATTTTGCAGTGAGGAAATAGTTTTTTGAGCCTATAAAATATTTGCTTCACCTGAAAATATATTTCTTTCCTTTAATTCATATTTCCCCATCTCAAAGAAATATTCATTCCAATTCATGGCACATTTATTTGGAACAATGAGTTATTTATTTGGTGTAAAATGTATATTTTTTGTCTTCAGATAATATTTCTTTGATTCAAAGAAATATTTTGCTTCGACCAATAGGTCGTATTTATTTGTCTCAAATAAATGTTTCTTTGAAAATAAACAAGACTTTCACTTACTTCAGTCAAGTAAAATTCAATTGGTACTAGTAATCCTTTTTTTCATTGTAGATCTGCATGCTTTCGACCGTATTCGAAAGCACTATTCATTGAAACTACAGTAGACTCTATCAAATCGAAAGTATCTTTGTTTCACGGAAATCATTTTCTCTAGAAGTCAAAAAAATACTTTGTTAATTAAAATGTGTGTTAAACACGTTAAAAACAAAATTTGTTTGAAATAAATGTGCATTTATTTTCCTTAACTTGATATGCTTGAGCTTCATATTATTTTCAATATTTTGATCAATAGTTCTGCATTTTTTATTCAAAAGCCGCAACGAGCTATTTGCGGCGATTGTAGACCAGGCTTTACAGTGTGAACTAAGAAAATAAATGTTACTGGGCGAGATTATAATATCTCCACTTTCAAACAGCGTTCTTCACTAAGCAAGATTTATTTTATTGTTCACAATATTAAGTTTATTTTTATAATTAATTATTAATTAATAATTATTTTTCTAATTTAAACTGAAAGATGTATTGAGATTATAATAAATTTCATATCTGCTGCACGAAGGAAAATCTTACGTAAGTGGCATTGTCGTTTAGGTCGAATTTAAAATTTTCAGTTATGAGAAAATAGACCGTAATCGCGAAGTCATTTACGTAAGTTTTTCTTTAGACCGCATGGAGAAAAATGAAAAAATAATTTGTATGAAGAGTCCTGTATTGCATTACAGATTATTATGGTACTAGTGACTAGCGCTACAGTACCACCGACAGATGCGAGTTCGCGCCATTCTCGACTTTACTTGTAAGCATTGTATTTTTGTTTCCATTCGTGTGAATAATATTTTATATTCTAATCAAATTCGAACCTAAAATCTTAAATTTCTACAAAGAAACACTCTTAAAACTTTTATGACTGTTAAGATAAATGTCCCAATTTGGGTGAATGTAAGGATTTGTTTAGCATATTTTGCTTGTAAAAGTATTTTAAGTCTTATGAATCGATGAAAGTTCCCAATACCGCATAGTTTGAACATTTTTCGTCAATACTTTGTCTGATTATCGATATAAGCAAACTATTTTTATTATAATATATATATATATATATTTCATGCTGTGCTGATAAACCTATTTGGGCGAATGAATTTTCCCTCTGACCCAGTTTGGGCGAATCATTCTCAATTTGGGTGAGTGTCGCCATGTTATATTTCCTACAGTGGCGGGATATCGTCATTGATAAGAACTGCCTCCTGATTTAATTTGTTATTAGGAATCTAAATATTCTAACGTAAATATTTGTCAGCATAATAAATCACGTAATTAAAAAATAATAATATTTTTATCGTTTGCATTTTTAAATTAATTATCTCATTGTTGTTGTAATCGTTTCCAACACACTTTAATCATTTATTCAGTACAAATTCATTAAAAAGAACAGGCTTTATAACAGGGCAAAGCTTTCAGAATTGAAATAGTGTGCTTGTTATCTTTAAAAAACGCCTAATTTTTATGTAACCGTGTTGTTTGTAAACACTCGCACAAATTCCTCCAACTGTTTTTCCATCCGTATTAAGGCAGAAGGAAATATCCGAATTATCCATTAGCTTTCAGTTATATTGAAGAACACATTCGAAAACCTCATAATTAATACTTACTTTTGAATAAAACATTCGCGCTAAAAAAATTTCGGACCACTGTTGACACGAAAAACTACACAGCCTGTTAACTCTACAAGCCGAGTGTAATGTTATGATCGATCGGCCACAGATAGCGACACGCGTGACTATATGTAACAAGCCGACAGTCTTTTACCGCGCGAAAATTCAAATATTTTAGATTTAATAAAAGAATAATTAATAAAAGTATGAAAAATAAGATTTCTATAATT
>NC_046661.1:38424336-38425986 GCF_010883055.1 Belonocnema kinseyi | reverse complement strand
TGAGTTTCTTTTTATTCAAACTGAAACCGCGAATTTGCGTCACTGACTGTGCTGTTCCTAGCAGCGAGAATGCGAATTATATCCGCTCATTACATATATAACCTTTAAAGAACACGGACACGTAATAAAATGACTATAAAACCTATATCAAAAATATCTTTAATCCACTGTAGAACGTGAATAAACTATTACTAGTGTCATGAACTTCAAGATTACCACGGTTTGGCCTACAGTATGTGAGCATTCGCACAAACTGGGTCACTTGCCCAAAATGGGACATTTACTTTAGAGTGCGATACCGCCACACTAAATCTTTATTAACCCGGAACAGAATAAATTTTTTTCAAGGTCTGTTTTATTCTTGTTCAGCCTCCTTATATTGCGGGTACAAGTTTTCATTATGTATTAAAGTTAAAGAACAAATTTGCAGTGGTTGTTTAAAAACAATTTACAAAACCCACGAAATTTGAATCTCTTTGGGATTGTAAACTTCAACATTCTATTTCTCGGAACTGGATAATTTTGTTTCATCATACTTTTTGACCTCAATTCAAAAACACCTAAGCTCGACAGCAATTTTTGTTTTTATCTTTATAGGCTGATATTGATTTTACGGAATGTTATTTAGCTATCCTAAAAATTTCGTTTTTGTTTATTAGATATCTGATTCTGTATCCTGCCACCCTTGAAATATTGTTCCAGAAATAAAATAAAAAAATATTTTATAAAATACTTATCATTTAAAAACTTTCATTTTTAAGATTATTTCTTCTAATTCTTCTAATTCTTCTAAATATTTTCATGGGACATTTTTAAATCCTTCTATTCATATAAAATATGTAAAACGAAAAAATTGAACAAAAAATATTCCTTTGTTAACCCTGGCTTTTCAGCGTAAAATGTTGGCTGAGATTTTGTCAACAGAATTCAAGCGATAAATTAGCGTAATTAGCTAGAGCATGGGCCTCCAAAGGTTGATTCTGTATCTACTAGCGATCCCCGGCCAATGGGTCGGATCTACTCAGTCTTGACCCAGAACTGTCAAAACGCTTTACCTTATTTTTCGCCACTGGGAACCCTTAAACTCGAGACCCTTATTTCTATTCGAAACTTCACGCTAAAATTGAAACTTATGAAATAAAATAATGAATGTTTAGTTTTCGTTACTTTAATATTATTAAATAAAATATTCAATGCAATAATTGTAACTTTTTATACTAACAATTTAAATTCCATAAAAATTGTCTTGTTTATAAAAAATTCTTCAATATTAAAAGTTAAACAAATTTTTAAATGGACACACATAATTGATTGTATTAATATATGTAACAAATACAAAAATTAAGTAAATAACTATTTTTACGATCTGTTAAAATCAATGCAAAAAATTTTTCCCCTCCAGTTGCGATAGCGTTTTTCAAAACTTTTCTATTAAAAATGAAAAATTACTTTAAAAAAAATTTTTTTTCGAATCATTTAATTTGAAAGCTTTATTATTATTATTATTATTACACCATTAAGCCATTTCCCTTTCGGGGTAGGCGTGATTCACTCGGCAGGGGAAGGGAGTAGTGTGTGGATGGGATAGAGATTTTTCAGATTGATCCAGAATTCTCGTGCTATTTATGTAAATAACACGTTCGTTCCGCA
>NC_046661.1:38416585-38424236 GCF_010883055.1 Belonocnema kinseyi | reverse complement strand
TATCATCTGCGAACGCTAACCCTCGTACCCTTACTGTTTCGAGATCCACACCCTCTTCGTCGAAGAGAGCCATTCTTAAACACTTGTCCATAAATAATATAATTAAACAAATTTAAATTTTGAGAGGTAAAAATGGCGAAAAATTAATTTTTCATCGTAGAAAAAAAATGTGTGGCGTCGATTTTAATTTTTTTAAATGTAAAAAAATTTAAATTTCTACAATTTAAGCAGCTTTGACTTTGAAACATTCAATATACTTTGAAGTAGTATGACACTACCAATTATTTTTATATAAAAGTGCTAATGCAATTTCAATTCCTTTGAATTTCAAGTAATCAATTTTTAAAGCTTTTAATTTTTTATATCTTCAAACCTTTATTCTGGAATAATTTTATTGACTGATTCTCGAATTGAAAAAACTCTTAAATTTTGAGCGCCTTCAATTTATTTTTGAGCACTTATTTTTATTATTAGTTTTAAAAAAAAATTATTTAGTATTATGAATGTCGAAAACGCTTGTGAACAATTATCGGCAATTGCTTATTTCAAATACTTTAAATAAAATACTTTTTATTTTAAACTCTGTCAAGTTATACCTGAAAAAGGGTGTTTCGAGCCCTTCCAACTGGGATCTTTTTCAAAGAAGTCATAAATTTCCTCTCAGCTTCCTGTCGAAAAATAGATTGGTAGATCTTGAAAAAGGCCAAGCGATTCTGGGTCACGCTGCACCTGTGGATTATGGAGACCCCTAAACTAGAGCTCCGGCATAGGCTTAGGTTTAAGGTTGTTTAGGTAGGGTTCGAATCCGCAGCGGGTGCGATTTTTTATAGTTAAGCGTTCTATTACGTTTGCAAGTCGCCGTACGTGGAATTGCATGATTTCAAAAATAAATTGTGTGCAGTTATTAAAAATAAAACTGCGCATCTTGTAACAGAACTGTTCGCTCGCCGAGAGTACTAATCCTCTCTCTCTCTATCGTTTTCGTGAGTGCTCTATGTGCCGCTCCAAGATCGCTTCCCGAGGAACCTCGCTACGACGACAGGACTCCCCACAGTTTGTCAGGGCGACCGTACGCTCAAGGACGTCGTCCTCTACATATTTACTCGGCTCACAGCAGGCCATCGGCTAACTATGTAAGTGGCAATAAATGTGGCTTTGCTTTTAACTAAACTCCTTGTTTCATTGTGTCTCTACTAGTCTCTCGGATTCCTGTTTCCCGATTTCTCTCCTTCGGTCTTACCTTGGTAATACCTGGCGTCCAACCTAAAATCCCCTACTTTTCCTTGTAACCAGCCATGAAACCTGCCGAGATTGTATTGTATTTTGCATTGTTCGTACTTATGTGCCATGAAATGTTCAAGAAATATTGCGCATATGGATTAAAACGACAAGTGAAAGTAGCTATTAGTTTAGACTGAACCAAAAGCGGAAACTATCAATAGAAGTTTAAAAAAGAATCTAACTGGGTCTAATAATAATATCACTAAAGTTAAAATTTAGTTTTCGGAAAATAAAATTATGAAATGAAATATAAGAATAAGGAAAGATGAAACCTGAAAAGAAAAACATTCAATTTTACTTTTGCTGAATATTCCAAGCGCCCGACTTGACGAAACTTCCAAGCGCGCAAACAAGTTCGCACGTGCAGTCAGAAATACTCACGAGTCTAGCTGAGGTCACGCGAAGTGTATCATAAGCAAAGTGTCAGAGAAAGAAATAAAAACACATTTTCGAACTCTTCGACAATTTACTATTAATTACAATCTTAATTAAAATATTAAAAAATAAACTCTAATATCCCATCGAAATGAAAATGAAATAGAAACCGCCTATATAAATGGATTATAGGGTGTCACATTTATAAAAATTTAAAATAAATGAAAATTAAATGAAATTGAGATTGGGTAAAATCAAAGTAACAATAATGAACCCCACCAACATGGAAAGCGACCATGATAGTTTAGACCTGGAAGGTGCCGCTGCACTTCCAACCAAAAACGCGGATTTAACCAAGATCACAATACACCAATAATCCGAAACATAGAAGTAATGTCACTTAAAAACACTGGCACTATACCTAAAACAACAAATAGATCAATAGGACGTGATAGGGGTTTCGCGATAAAAACGCAGAATACACAGTGAATAGAGACAGGTCAAACCAAGATAGATTAATTCCAGCAAGATAAGTAGAAACAACTCAAACTACGAACAATACATTCTTGTGGGTTGACGAAAATTTACTAAGAATAGGCGCGCCAATACAAATAAATAATACGAGACAAATAGATAACGAAACTTTTGAACAAGATTTATTTTTAGAAAACAACACACAACTCGTTTTAGAAACAGACGAACTTATAGAAAGCGCAGAGTTCAACGAATTTATGAACCAATAAAGGGAAAGATTTTTTAGAGAAAGGGAAGAAAGGGCAAATAACTTCAGGTCTAGATTATACCCATCAGCTCATAGTTCTTTTGAAAATAGACAGGAAACAATAGAACCTAATTACAGGAAAAATAGAAGCAAAACTCGAAATAGACAGTCATTTAAATTCGATTTAAGGAAAAAATTAAAAGAAATTAATAAACATTCTCACAATCATACAGAAAACCGTAGTAAATCATGAATTAATAATTTAAAATTACTGGATACCGATGACAGCGAACCATTAGAGGACAGACTTAACTCAAAACAAAACAAATCATGTAGACTTTCGACAACAAGTAACAGATCAAACATACATTCTAGACTCCACTCAAGTAACTCAGATACACATTACGAATCCGACAATAATTTACATTATCACACAATACCAGCTACTTATTTCTCTTTCGGCATGATACAAACAACATTCCAAATTATGAGCAATTGGCCCATTAAATTTCGGAATAATAAAGAAGACAGTCCCGCGCATCTTCTGGAAGAATTAAAATGATTCAAAAGGGGTTATAAGATAAATGATCGACGCATCTTGAGAAAACTTAGACACATTATTGATCGAAGATGCAAAAGACTGGTGCGAAATAACATAAATAAAAATGCTTGGCGATGTTTACCGGCTTTTACCGAGGATTTCAAAAATTCGTACATCGACGAGCGATTTTCAGAAGAAATTGGGCAGAAAATAAAATTTTGTAACCAAAAAAGGACTCAAGACACTCACTCATACCTGACAGAAATTAGGAAACTATTTACAAAACTATATCCTAGAAAAAACCGCGAATGGGAATTGCGCGGAACTAATGAAAATCTCAGAATTGAATATAAAATGTATATAAAGCGAAATGATTTTGAAACGTTTGAACAATTAGAAAATTTAGGCAAAGAATGGGAAACTGAGCTAGCCAAGTCAAAAGTTAGAGGGCAAGCATTACAATTTTAGGAACCTAAAATTGAAGAAGAGAATGAACAAAAAAGTAACAATAATAACGGGGATGAAAATAATTCAGAAAATAATACAGAATTTAGGGAAAATAAAAATTATCGAAATGATAATCAAAACGGAAACCAAAATAATCAGGGTAAAAAGCAATACAAAAATCGATTTCCATTTTCACCATTTGCATTTCCATCCCTACCTTTTTCAAATGAATATCAAAAATATTTCAGACCTAGATTTCAATCAAATTTCCAACCTAGACTCAAAAACAAAAGACCAAGAGATCCAATCAATCCTTACAACTAAATGTGACCAGCGTTTAACCAAATGACATTAGGCTCAATTGAAGGTCAAAACAGTCCAATGATCGAATTCCCAACCGAAAAAGCGTAAAATAGTTAAGGAAATAATAATATTGAAAATAACGAAATTCTCGAATTCTAAATAACGGGAATAAAAACCAAAAACGGGATAATAATTCTAATACGGATTACCAAAATAAAATAAATTCCGATTTAGATAAATATCAGAATTGAAATTCGGGCGAAGACGATAAAATAAACAATAGTAATTTTTATCATTGTGGATTACCGGGCCATTTTAAAAGAGAATTCCCATACTATAAGTACAACCAGGGAAACTGGAAGGGTGGGTATTAAGACAGACAATTTCTCAACCTATTATCGAAACGCCAGAATTTTTAAATTCGGATAAAGATGAAATAACGGAGACACGTTTTCATCTGATGACAATGCTCGAAGGTAGTTTTTTTTTAAATTTTAGTCGATGCTGGAGCCACGCATTCATATGCTGGCAAGGAATAGCTGGAAAAAATCCAGAATTAAAAATTTTCAATTTTTAAACCTGTCTCGCAAAAATTAATGGTTGCGAACGGCGAAACAGTCGATATAATTGGTCAGGTAGTAATCCCAAGTATGATTGGTAATCGCACAAAGAATTTAATGTTCAGGTTAGTCCCAAAACTATGACTCAGAAACTTGGTGGTTACCAGGGAGCCCTCCCATCTTCTATCCAATTAAAGCATTTTCAAACTCGCTACCCCTTCCTATAACGGAAAATAGAATAGAAATTAAACCTGACATTAAAGCTAAGGAAACCAAGGCAAGTAGAAATGTAAATATTAGGGAAAAATTATTGATTAAAAAGGCAGGAGATGGCAAATCAAATAGAAAACCAAAATTTGGAGGTAGTATTAACCTCAAAAGTACTAGAGAGCATACAAATAGTAGTTCAAGGTTACCAGGCAGCGAAATTGCCCTAACAACTGCCAATTATAACCAACCCTCAAAAATACAAAACTCCCGAATTATAGCAACAAATCCTACGAAGGATATCCCTAGCTTAACAAGCATACCCACAAGCAACAAATTTCAACCCTTAGAGAGCATCCCCACCTGCAACACTAGCGATGACTCAAGCACAAAAGACTCACTTAACAAAGCCAATGAGATATTAGAAAGCGATAATAGAAATCAATGGGTTTCTTTTAAAAATAAGACGATTAAGTTGAATAATATTACGGATAGCTTAGGAAAAATCCACGCACAAGATAGTGGTTCAGTAGAAATTTGTAAAGGTATTGTTGAGCTTAACGAAAGCCAACAATCGCAATTAGACAAACTCCTTGAAAATAAAATCAAAATTGACTTAGGAAAAGAACATAGGGCAACCCATATAACGCAACGTAAAATAGACGTACAAGGCCACGACCCAATTAAACAGCGATATTACCACGTAAGCCCTAAACTAAAAGAAATAATTCATCAAACAGTGGATAAATAATTGGAACAGGACTCTTTAAGATCAGCAAAATTCATTTCGAAAGTCGATTTAAAACTAGCTTATTTACAAATTTCATTTGAAGAAAGTTCAAAACCAATCACAGCATTCACATTTCCTGGAAAGGGCATGTGTCAATTTAAAAGGATGTCATTTGGTCTGACCAATGGTTCAGCCACTTTTCCAGAGACTCATGGACAAAATTATCACTTCAGACTTGAAACCAAACTTTTTTTGTTATTTAGATGACATCGTAATAGTAACTCAAAATTTTGATGACCATAAAATACTTGAACATTGTACTAGATAAAATAAATGATTCAAATTTAACGATCAGTCCGGACAAATGTTAATTCGGCTTGTCCGAAATTAAATATTTAGGCTTTAAAGTTAACGACAAAGAACTCCAAATAGACGACGAAAAAATTCAACAAATATTAGAATTTCCTAAACCCAAAAATATTCAACAATAACAGCGCATAATAGGGATGGCAAGTTGGTACAGAATATTTATCCCACACTTTGCCGAAATAATAGAACCAATGAATAGATTACTGAAGAAAGATAAAACATGGGATTGGGGATTAGAATAAAATAAGGCTTTCCAAAAAATTGAAAAACCTTTCGACTTCAGCACCCATTTGGCATGCCCAGATTTCACACAACCCTTCCAACTCGAAACTAACGCGAGTAACACGGGGTTGGGAGCCGTACTTACGCAAACAATCGACAGCGTCAATTACGTAATCGCTTACGCCAGTGTAAGTTTAAATGGCGCCGAATCTCGGTATTCGGCGTCAGAAAAAGAGTGCCTAGCCGTGGTTTGGGCCATTAGGAAATTCAGACCATATCTCGAAGGTTACAGCTTCAAAGCGATTACGGACCACTTAGCATTAATGTGGCTTAATAACGTAAAAAATCCCACTGGCCGATTAACCAGATGGGCATTAGAGTTACTAGAATATGACTACGAAGTCATATATCGTAAAGGTAGTTCAAATTTCGTCCCTGGTGCTCTATCGAGATCAGCCGAATCAGCAAGAAACATAGCATTTGCGTTAGCTTGTAGCGTAGAAAAATCGAAGGCATACGTAGACGAAAAAACAGATGACTGGTACTCTACCAAAATCAGACAAGTTATAAAAAGACCCGAAGAACATGAAAAATGGCGAATCAGAGATTCACAACTCTATTTTCACAGAACTGACCCACTCAAATCTACTGTATTACCAGACTCAGACCCTTGAAAACTAGTCATACCGAAAAGACTTAGAGCTCACGTTTTACGGGAAAATCACGGCGAAACCTAAGCAGGACAGTTAGGCTCAGACAAAACTTACGCGAAAATTTCCGAATATTACTTCTGGCCAGTGGTATACTCGGACGTGATCAAATACGTAAAAAATTGTCAGACTGGTCAAAGAGTAAAACCAAGTAACCAAAGTAAGATAGGACTCATGGGAAAAAGGATAATCGAAGAACCATGCACCATGGTAGCAGTTGAGATCATGGGGCCGCTACTAAGTTCTAAAAAAAGAAAAAATCAATACATTTTCGTGTTTGTAGAGCTTTTTACAAAATAGGTTAAAATAATCCCGATAAGAAAAGCTAACGGGACAAGAATAGAGTCAGAATTCCACAAACGTGTCATTTTGCGCTGGGGAACACCTAGGATTTCCCACACTGACAATGGCACGGAGTTTGGCAACAAAAGGTTAAGAGGAATAACTGACAAATTCGGTATTAGGCACACTAAAGAACCTAAATATTACCCTTAAGCCAACCTAACCGAGCGTGACAGTAGGACAATTAAACAAATTATTAAAACCTACCTAGATAGCGACCATTTCATCTGGGAAGAACACATAGATGATTTGCAGTTTGTGATAAACACTAGCAAAAACTCATCAACACAATTTACCCCAGAATTTGTAAATTAATAATAAATCAATCAATAAATTTAGGGCTGTAACAGAACTGCTACCATAGAATAGAGCTCGGAACCGCCCTGCACGAAACGGTTGCTGGGCCGCATCCGAGATGGGCCGGAACCCCCCCCCCCCAACGGAGGGGTTCACAGACTCAAGTAATTATTTATTTGCTTTAATAATTTCTTATTTTTCATACAATCAAATGATTTTTTTGGATTGAAGAAATACGTGATTGAACGTATTTAGTACGACGATTTCTTTGAATCAAAGAAAATTTTTTTGATTGAAAAAGTTTTTGTTTTCAGTGTCGTCCTTTATTTGACGGCCTTAAAAAAGTTTGACAAAGCTCGATTTGATCAGTTCATTTTTTCGAGAGTTATCTTTCTTATGTATGGTTTCGGACTATCCTTTTGGATGCCCCAGTCTGGCCCTGATCGGCTAAATCTGGTGAATACGGTGGGTGTTCGACCAATTCGAATTTTAGTTCTTCAATTTTAGCCATTGAAACGAAGCATGTGTGAACTCGGGCGTTGTCGT
>NC_046661.1:38411677-38416485 GCF_010883055.1 Belonocnema kinseyi | reverse complement strand
TATGGTTACAAAAATAAATAGGCAGTCGCAGACAATTGTCCAGGGGTGGTCCCGAAGGAATTAACCCCCAAGCGGAGGTGTGAAAACCGTGCCGAAAGCTGATTTTCGAACGATATACTAAGGAAATTGGAATGGAATTTGGGTTAGACAAAAGTGCCAAGGTTTCTTTGAAGCAAAGAAAACTTAATGGCATCCCTGAAGATCCTGAGCTCGTTGATACAAGCGATATACGACAGCTTCGCGCTGGAGAGACTTATACATACCTGGGCGTGCCACAGAGTCACAATCATCTCCGAAGCAGATACAAACGTCTGATGCGGCAGATTTGGTCTTCCGAACTGTTGGCGAGGAACAAAGTATCTGCAACGAACATGCTTGCCGTCCCGGTAGTACTCTATTCATTTGGAGTAGTTCCATGGACGAAGAACGAGCTCAGATCCCTTGATGTCGGGACAAGAAAGGTTATGCACATGAACAAAAGCATGTACCTTAAGTCTTCCGTTCCGCGACTGTACATTTAAAGCCGTCAAGGTGGTCGCGGAATATAGAGTCTTGAATGTCTTCACAACAGGATTATTCTGGATACAACATATAGCACATAGCCTGATATGGTTCTTCTTGACTTCGAGAAGCGAACCATATTCGTTATCGAATTTTCGGCACCAGCTGACAAAAACATCGTAGCCAAGGAGAATGAAGAGAAAGAGAGGTATCGAGACCTTATAAGGGAGTTGCAACGATTGTACCCGTAATTTAGTTATTGAAGAAATGCTGCTTCACTTAATGGGTTATACTGATCTTTCAAATTTTCGAAGGTTATATTTTTGGTATACTTGAATGTTGGAATATAATTTGCCTATTATTATCTTTTTCTAACATGCGATAGTCTTTGTAAGCCCGGTTGAATGTTCCGAAATGATAAAAGATTTTTGTTACTCCAATAAAGTCTTGTAAAGTCCAAACAAGTTTGTTATTATTTCCCATTCTAAGTTTCTATTTAAAATTTTATTTATAAATCTTCTATCGTGATTTATTATTGACAAGTACAAACGGGCTTAAGTTCTAATGATAGAATTTAACAGAAGACACAAAAATCGGCCTGACATTATCGCCTGTAATTTTTTTAAAGACAAATTACCTTTTAGCTATTGTTGATGTCTGTCCAATCATGAAAGCAAAATTATAAACGAAACAACCACATCCGAAAGAAACTCTTGTCAAAGGTACAGCATATTCTCAAAACGCCGATTTTGACTCAGAAAGAGTTGCATAACCTTTTCACTTTTTATTTAAAAACGAATAAACAAGAAATTACTTTCGAGTTCCCACTTAATTCTACACTGTTAAAAATGTTTGTGATTTTACAATACATCACAACACAAAATGTAATGTGAAATTACAATACACGTATTGTGAGTTGAATGCTGCGGCTGTCCGCCGCTGCGAAGCAGCGTTATATTATAAGTATCAGCTGAAATATTATATGATTTTATTTTGTGCAATATCAGAGAAGAATATTTTATTTAAAAGTGAGGCAAAAGGTCAGTTTATACATATTTATATTAAATCTAAGGTTTTCGTGCAATATAGACTTCCTTCAGAAAGAGAATAAAAGATTGAAATTTAGCGAAATATGTTTTTCATCTGAAAGTAAAAACAGAAGTTTGTATTTTCGTAGTAACTTTTAGAATATCTTGATTTTTATTTTTATACTGCGAAATAATATAATCAGCATCAGAAACTTAAAGTTTGAAAACAATCAATATTTTTCATGAAAAATGCTGTATTCTTATAGGTTACATTAGTAATTTTGACAGCATTTTGCATACAAATTATCGAATGTTATCAAACTTTAAGTTTCTGCTGCAGATTATATTATTCCGTGGTATTAAAATAAAAATCAAGACATTCTAAAAGTTACCCCGAAAATACCAACTTCTGTTTTTGCTTTCAGATGAAAAACATATTTCCCTAAATTTCAATTTTTCATTCTGTTTCTGAAAGTAGTCTATATTGCGCGTAATTTGCTGACTTTTAAAAGTAATACTTCTCTTCTTAAGCGGTCCTTAATAATGAAAATGAAAAAATTAATTGTTTTAAAGTGAAATCCCAGTGCGATCACAACCTGAATCTTGAAAACTTTTCAAATTTTCGTTTTTTTTTTTAATTACGAAGTTTTTGTGATGTAACTAGTTTAGTTTTTATTCACCAATTAAATTTATTTCAAGTAATGACAAATTCAATATAAAAATAATCACACTTAATTACTTTTAAGAGCAAAAAAGCGAAAAACATTCTGTTACACCGCGACACCGCCACACAAAAATTTAATTTCCTCCGAATTGAATAACTTTTTTCGATAAAAGATTAGTAATTCTCATTCAGCATCCCCATACCTCAAAAGGATATTTTTTTTGTAAAAAAATCAAAAATTCTACTTCTAATCACTACTGCAGACCGATTTTCAAAACCTATAAAATTCTACACTGTTAAAAGTTTCTGTTGTGATTTCACAATAACTGTAATGGATGTTTATTGCCCATACGTAATGTAATTTCACAATGCATGTAATATAATTTTAAAAGACATGTATCGTAATTTTACAATCCATGTATTGTGATGCAGATTTTTTGGATGTTGTGAAATTAAAAAACATTCGTTGCAATTTCACAATACTGTATTGTGACGTTACAATTTGATGTATTGTAAAATTACATTATGTTTTGGTAATAAACTTCCATTACATTTATTGTGAATCCACAACAGAAATTTTTAACAGTTTGCCGAATCGCGAAAGGAGCGCTTAAAATGAAGAAGCGATCTTTTATAAAAGCCCTTTTCAAAGGGCGGTGCTTCCCAAGAAACACTAAACCTGTCACATAAAAAGCTGCACAGCTTTTTAATTTTTCAATTAAAAAAGGAAAAAGAAAGTACTTTCTAGCCATTACTCCAATATATCGAACAATGAAATGAACAGGAAAAAGTATGTAATTATGTAACTCGCCCTGGAACTAATTAGGCCCTGGGGCCCTACAAGTAATAATTTTAAGAATTGCAGGTAATAATACAGTTTTCTCTTAACAGAAAAAAACAGAAGGTAAACTTTATATTGATTTCCGATGAAAGATGCGCAGCAACAAAAATTAATTTAACATGATAAACTTTAACCAAATATCGGGTAAACTCTTTTGTTTTTCCATGACAACACATGTGTTTTGAAAAACACGAAGTTGTCTGAATACAACTTTATCTCTCTAAAAAACTTCCTGCATCAAATTTTATCATTACTTTATTCTGTGTTCTTTATATAAAAACAGAAATGGTCTAAATAACTATAATATATCTGAAAATGAAAATGTCATGAAATATTTTGAAATCTTGTTAAATCTTCAAAAAACTTTTGTTATGTTTTAACATCTTTTGTATGCTTCATTCATTGTCGTGATTTTTAATAATTTAAAATATAATTGTCCGTTAATTCAGAATAGACAGATCAATTAAAGCGTTATTTTGTTAGAAATGATCAGGTATAATAATAAAACATATGGAATTCGAATTTATATAAGTTGGTTGGTACTTCTAGCCATTTAAAATTAGAATTCAGATCACTGTCTCATTGTTTTGGCCTTGGAAGAGAATCTTAATGGAATTGATAATACTACGAAAGCCCGTATCCCCACGTGATACGAATATTCTATTCTCAGGCTATTGACGTGAAGAATAATCGTAGAAATTTTCTGAATTTCAAGTGTAAATATATCCATCCAGCATAACTGCAAAAGCCAATGATGTGGGAGTAACGCTCGGTGCAGTCAATGAGTTTTTGGTGCGGCTGCTTGGGATGCAGACGTGCTTCCTCCTTGGAATCTCGTTTTCAGACAATACAAACAACTAAGAGCCGAAACAACCATCATCACTTAGGAATGTGGGAAAAAGATTACGATGAACCGACAAATGTGGTGCCAAAGGAAAGTTTCAGAAATTTATGTGTCCGTCGATTAATGTATATTGTTGAAAAATAATAAAATGCGTAGAATCTAAATCTCATCACATATTTTCTTCTTTTCCTTTTTAATGCATTCTCAAAGTTTCTTTACTTTTTTCCGTTTAATTCTTTTTTAATTTCTATAACTTTTAGAATTACTTGGCAAACTTTGATTTCATAAACTACGTTAAGGATTTTTTTGAATCAGATATTTTTGGTGATATTTTACTTCTTTAATCTTTATTAATTAAATCATTTATTAAATCAAATACTCCTTTAAAAGTCATAGAAGTATTTAGTATTTACTATCACAATATAATACATATAAGTGGCATTGATATTTATATTGCATAACATAAAAGACAATCATTAATATAGGCAAAAATGTATTAATTTTTGCATACAAGTACACAAAATAGAAATAGCAAGAAATACGAGGGTAGTTCAATAAGTCCTTAGAATGACCAACAAATGGCGCGCGAATCGCTCCAAATCATCTGTTTTCAGTCAGCACCACTCCCGACTAGATATATGGTACAGTCACAGTCCACATCTTCTGAGTGTACGTGTTTTTATAACCAATTGAAAAAAAAAATTGTTCGTTAAGAAAAATGAAAAAAAAACGAGTTCAGAGCGGTAATCAAACATTTTCATTTAAAGGGCTTAACTTCATATGAGATAAAAAATGAATTGGACTCAGTTCATGGCACATCTGCCATTACCTTAGCAACGGTTTATTACTGGGTAAATGAATTTAAGCGTGGTCGTACATCAATAAGTGACGAACCACGTTCAGGAAGGCCCGTAGAAGCAAGTACTCCCG
>NC_046661.1:38405571-38411577 GCF_010883055.1 Belonocnema kinseyi | reverse complement strand
AATGAAGTCGCATAAAACGGATGATGCTTATGGAAATCCACAGTTTTTGATCAATCTTCACCAAATTTGGCACACATATTCTTTGGGTTCCAAGGCAAGTTGTAAGACTTGTGGTGAGTATGCGAAGCGATGTGGCAGGTTGGGAAGGGGGCACAGATGCAGTTTTTTACGAATCAGCATCAGATTTTTCACACATATTCTTTGAGCTCCCGGTCAGGTCTTACAGGCAGTTCAAATTTTTGAAGTCTTTTTGTAGGTTATGTTAGAATATCACGACTCATTTCAAATTTCTAAACATTGGATTCAATGACTGGAGTATAAGCTTTATAATTAAAAACAAGTAACTTTTTCTGTGTTTAAGCTCATATTTCTTTTTTATGTTCTCAGAGGCTTTTGAAAGTTTAGCTCATATTTCACTGTAGACTTCGCATTTTTCAAACCCAAATCCTGCGACTTCAGTACGAGTTTTATGATCTGCAATTCGAAAACGCCTTTTTCATTTTATGTTTTTTAGTTTTTTATTCTTTTTTTTTGCACTAGAGTTTTCGTAAAGCTCTGTACAAATTTCTAAAGTGATTTGGAATTTTAGGAAACTGAATTGAACAACTTAAATACAATTTTCATAATCAAAATTCTTAAAATACAGTTTTGATGTTCTGTATTCAATTTTTGATTTCTATTTTACTTTCTAAGGTTTTTTTTTCAAGTTTACTTTAAATTTCACTATTGACTTTACATTTTTCAAACCCAAATTCTACGATAAATACTTAAAATTGTATTTCGATTTAATTCCAGTATTATTCAATATACAACTTTTATGGCATTTCCGTTTTTTCTCGATGCATAGTATTATTGACAGCGGGCTATTCGCGGCGGCGAAACCACCACCACAGAGAGCGCAGTTAGTTTCCTCTAACTTTCTGCAATTGTGTTTCGCCAGTAGTACGCCAATCGCTGGTGAACCGCTGGTTCGGGCATGTCACCAGTATTGAATATTACGCCTAAGCCAGCAGTATAGCAGGTCATGAAACCGTGGGTTGAACTCTTGTGTCAGTAATTGTGACCAGTAATACTATATGTATCAGTAATGCGCCATTAGTGGAACCAGTATCAAGATAACTACTGGCTGAACTGTTATGTAGGTTGTTAATCAACATTTAAAGTTGGTATGTGGCCAATCGCTAGCGAAACGCCGTTTCCGGTATTTCACCAGTATTTCATATTACTTCTAAGCCAGTAGTACACCAGTATGATGTCAACAACCTTCAGGTGCCCTGTGCGCACCAATCTCGCCGCCAACCCTTTTGTCAGCTCCACGAAAGCGCTCAGATTGCCTGTGAAGAGCCTTCTCGTGAGGCTGACCTTAATATCTCACACAGATCTGCTACCGAAGTGATTTTTTATGGCCGCTACGAACTCCTTAGCATCGGTTGTTGTATCGAGATCCAAGACCTCGCCCTCTCTGCGGGGCACGAGCTCTCGCACTTTACCCCCTCTCCAACCGCCTCCTTAATGGCAACTGAAAATTCAGCTTTGCTTTTCGTTGCAGGACCGAGTTTCACAAAGACCTCTCCGTTTCTAGTTTATCTAACCCCCTTGATTTTTACACTAAGGGTGTCGGGCATAACTATCTGCTTGAAGTCCTTGAGAACCTCGGCGTAACTCAGATCCTCGGCTGGTTTGATTAAGACATTTCCTTCTGCTTCCTGGTGTTGTTAGAAGCAGGTTTTTTCTCTTTTTTTGCCTTTCTTGGAGTCGAGGTCATGATTTCCGAAGCATTTTGTGTCCTCGTCTTCTTGCTCCTTTGTTTGGAGGAATTCTCCTCAACGGCAATTTGGGTGGGCTCTCTCTCTCTGGCTTCCCATGATGGGGAATGAGAATTTCCACGGCTTCTTCAGTTTGGGTCCCGCTGTGGCTTATTTCCAGCCTTGAATTGTTCTCCTTGCGATTCCTCTCGCTATTCTGTGCCAGGCATCCAACACTGTACGAAACGTAGTTGAAGTAATCTACGTTGACACGTGTCTTTCCCTCCACTTCTTGCGTTGTCTATTTCGCATCTCTAATTCCCTCCCTTATTTTTAGGAACATGTTGCTCTTTGTATTTGAGAAATCCTCCATTTCTCTTTCCCTGCAATTTATGGATCAGACTGAGAGTCACAAGGAATTGCTTGTGCACTCTTCTCATATATGCTCTTGCTTCTATGTATTTTCCCTCATCCTCTAGATCCAAAGGATCTACAAACTCATCACAAATACTCCGGTTCACATTCTCCAATAGTTTTTCTAAATTTTGATCCATTGTATTGCCAAGATTACCTAGGGAAGTAAAGATCCACCCACGCAGAGCTCCGCATGTGGGGGTAAGGTCTAAATACTCTAGAAGGTGACATGGTATCCTAGAGACACTGTTAGAGACACTGTTTGAGACACCACGCCCTGGTGCCACTCATTCCTCGGCTCGGTTGTTCACGCCTTGTCTTGGGTATCTAAGCAGGCTCGGTCAACTATTAGTCCGGGAGCTGGAAATGCGGCCGTATGCAATAATATGTCCAAGAATAAAAAGGTGTTATTCTTATGTATTTTGAGCCGCTGAATCCGAATATACCCGGCTTTTTAGTAAAAAGTGGTACGTTTTTTTAAAATCGTAATTGTTTAAACAAATTATGAAAAATTGACTTTTTCGACCTAGACAACTTTGTTCTAGAAAACATGGCCCATTTTAAGATAAAAAGGTCTCCAGCAGCTTTTTCGTAAAATGTATATTTTAAAAGATATAAATTTTTTAACGTCCGAAATTTGACGTTTTTCACTAACTTTGAACGTTAACAACATTTTACCTGTTAGATATGATTTTCGCGACTGTCAGCACTTTTCCGACGTGCCTATCGCTTTGCGCACCGCGCGCGTCGTAGTCACATGTGCTCGGCCGCGAGCAGTCGATATTTCGGAAATTTGTTTGAATTCGAAATAAATTTCAGTTTAAAAATAAGTTATTATTGATATTAATAATCTCTTTTTATTGATCGATAAGTTCCTTGCGTACGTTATTGAATAAACTATAAATTGCAATAACTCATAGCTTGGAGCTATAATAATTTCGAAAATATTTCTCAAAATACTTTGTTAATCTAATAACATCCACGATAAAATTGTAAATATTACAAATACTAAATTTCTTTAGAAATAATTAAAAAACTATATCAAATTTTCTTATATACATTAAAATTTTTTATCCGATATAGAGTTGAATTTATGTCTCTGTGTACATGCTGTTGTCCTCCGCCCCACTTGTGTTATGTTTATTTCTACTTTTTTTTTAATTTGACAAAAACAAAATGAACAGCACTTTATTCGAGCCCTAACACGAACGCACAATTTATCTGATATGCAGGCAACGCAATGGCAACTGGGTACAAATTCGTCATTCGGTGTCACAGAGACATAAATTCAACTCTATATCGGATGAAAAGTTTTAATGCATATAAGAAAATTTGATATATATTTTTAATTATCCCTCAAGAAATTTAATCTTTGTAATATTAACAATCTGATTGTGGATGTTATTAGATTAACAAAGTATTTTTAGACATATTTTCAAAATCATTATAGCTCCAAGTAATGAGTTATTTCAATTTATAGTTTTTTCAATAACGTACGCTCAAAATACATAAGAATTAATACCTTTTTATCCTTGAACATATTATTGCATACGGCAGCATTGCCCACTCCCGGACTATATGTGGGAAATAAATATTGAAATTCAGCCCTCTTTGAGCCACATGTACATCATTTTGCAGTGACAGCACCAGACAACACGTGACAGCAACAAATAATAAAATAATTAATTTTTCGCACACGTGCTTTTTACACCAATTTGCGCCATCTGCTATGGGCAGAAGAACTATGCTCTCACCCCTCACTGCTCTCAGTCCCCGTGTCCATGTTTTAAAAATTCGTCATTTCCTTCTACACAGTTGAACGAGCCTGGATCTAAGTGTATTTAGTCAGCAGGGCCTATTTTATTTCAGCCCCACTTTCTGTTTCCAGCGAGCATTTCCCTATTCGCCACCCGGGGACGTGCCAAACAGGGGTATCACCTCCCCTCCACCACAGACAACTGTGGTGGTACTTGGAGTATTGGACCAGTACTACGTATCAGTACTGCGCGAGTAGTAGACCCAGTATCAAGCCAACCATTGGAGCAACTCCTATGTTGGTATTTCACCAGTGGCGACGGTCAGTACTGGTGCAGATGTAAAGCAGTATGAGGGCAACCGTTAGCAGAATTCATGCGTCAGTATTCTACCAGTAATGACAGTCAGTACTGAGCCAGTCATTAAACAGTAGTTTGCCGATGGTTGGCACAGTACTAACAGCCAGTACTGGTATTTATTCTGAATTACAACTGGCGCGGTACTAAGCTGGTCGTCAACTCTGGCTAATATCTAAATTTTCCTCCTAGGATAACCCTGTATCTAACTGTTGTGTTACTCTAGCAGACCTGAGAAATCGTGTCGAATCACCGAATAATAAGGTAACTGATGCAGCTTATAGTAGTAATGTAACGAGTGATAACCAGGATATGCGATTAAAAACGATGCGGAGACGTAAAAAGACATTGAGAAAAACTTATGCTGCACAGAAAAAAAATAAAAATTATGCAAACCAGTGTCACAGTACAATAAATTCTCCGTTTTTCAATTAAGATCATGAAATTTATGCTCTTCAAAAATGCGCCATTTCCGAATTGCATATTTTACAAGGATTTTTTAATCAATTATTATTGGATCATAACAGTCCCCTTGTTTGTAGATAAAATCAATTAATGTGCATGGAAAAAAGTGCAATAATCCCTCTTGAATTATTTCTATAGTCGGAGATAAGAGCGAACCTTGAACAAATGTTGTAAATTTTGTATAACTTTAAGGATTTAATGTAAAACAAATGCGGATTAACTCTACAAGAGTTCTGTAAACTTCATATTAAACTCCGATTAAAAAATGTTAATAAAATATATGGAGTTCATGAAATAACTTTGAAAAATTTCGTGCAGAAATCACATTTGAGGTATTCAGAGTTTATGGTCACAAAATTATAAGGTATAGATACCTCAATTCTGCCAAATGTATAGAAAAAGTCTTGAAAACATGATAACAAATCTCATATAAATTTGACTCGAGATATCGAGTTCGTTTGCGAAATACTTCAATATAAGATCTATAGCCCCCAGTTCTATAAAGTGTAGCTCAAGTCCCTACTGTGCGAAGGTAACGAAATTCCCCGCGTCCCTCATCGCCACGGCCAAAGCATTTGTTTAATGTTTAACGGTTATAATGCACGAAGCTTATTAGTGAGAAATATTAATAATAATATTGAATTGGATTGAAGAAGGAAAACAGGTAAGTATTTGAAAAATTATTGTATTCATATATGTTTAATTTAAATATGCAAAATGTAAAACTAATTACGCAGAGTAATAACTACAAAATAAAGCGCAACAGTGTGCTTGTTCAATTTAATGAAAAAGGCCCAGATTTCGATTTGGTTGAAACTATATTGATTTCAGATGATTCGTTTAAACTTGTTGTTAAAAAGCTTCACGACTCCTTCTTTATAAAACACCTTCAAGCGTACAAACTATTCAGGTGGTTTGAATCCCATTCAAATCAGACAGGGACTGGAAAACGCAAAATCTGTCGAGGGCCAAATATTCTATTTTTTAAAGGAAATGAGTCGATACGTATTTTTCTGATTTACAAACCGAATTTTTCCTAAAAAGTTATGCGTATTTGAATGTTGTGCATTGTTTTTCAAAAAACCAGAATTTTTGGTTTAAACCTCTATAACTTTGACCTAATTTACAAGGAAGTTACAACATGTGTCCCTCGCCGATTTGATTCTGCCTGATATACAGTCTGTCAAGTTAAAGAGTGGGTGGCTTTACTCGCAGTCGGTAAGGTGTATCGACATGATTTTGGTGTCAAAATATTAAGAAGAGCTCCCTCT
>NC_046661.1:38388300-38405471 GCF_010883055.1 Belonocnema kinseyi | reverse complement strand
AATTGACAGGAAAAAAATTGATCTATTATATTATATACTTTTTATACACAAAAATTTGGAAAATTAGTTTTACAACGAAGGAAGAAAAATAGAATGAATAGAGGTAGCTACCCCCAAACACTTTTTATTCAGTGTCTATGATAATATATACTTTTCATGCTCCAAGATAATTGGGAAGATAACTTTATAACGAAGAAAGTAAAATAGAGTCCATCCAAAAATAATGAAAAATTTAGGCGGGGGTAAACAACCCCTACATATTTTTAAATGTAATTTGTTCGGATATGAATTAAAAAATTATACGGCGGTACCCCCCCCCACCCTCCAATTATGTATAAAATTGCAAAATATGTCTAAAATCGATAAAAAAAATTTCAAGCAAATACGTGTTGCACACAAAAAAGAGAATTCAGGTATTTATGTATTTTTAAGAAAAAAAGAGCATTGAAATGGTAAATCAATCACCATGTTTTTTCGCAGGATAAAATTGATCACAGAATGTACAATAATAGAACACCCGGCAACGAATATTGAATAATTAAAAAGTTTACACATTTTATAGACAAAAATAATACATTTAAGTCAAATTTACAATATATTGTATTATAAACAGTATATCTAGACTTATTCTTCATACTTTAAACAATAATGATATTCGTCAAAAAAATGTTTAAAACATAATGATTTCTTATACCACGAACATCAAATTACACCGATATTCGTACATATTATATTCGTACATTATATCCGCTTTTGTACCAGGAATATTTAAAAAGATTAGTATATCTTGGCAAGGTTAACTGATTATGCACCAAAGACTGAAGCTTAATAATATTATTCTTGACATGTAAATTGATATCGTAAATCATCAAAATAACAGAATCGAAAGAGTGACTCACATAATTTTTCCATATTCTGATCCCAAATACATCTAAAGGTTGAATTTTTCCTGATGTTCCTGTTGGTATAATTTAAAAATTTACAGTGTTATCGGAGCGTGTTGCTTCTTCTACTACAGTTGAGTAATGACAAGTCCATGAATCAAGGAATAAAACGCTATTTGGTCCCACATTTGAGAAATGAATTTTTTTCAATCAAGTCTTGAAGTGATCTACACATTATAAAACCATTTATCATAGCTTTCATAACATTTTCAACAGAAATAGATAATGAAAGAATGTTGTATCTGTAGTAGCAACTATTCAAGTGGATTCCATAGATATATCTACTGTTTTGTTTTTAATAACTGCAACGTAAGTTTGAATTACGATGTTGGAAATAAGGCTGATTTAATTAATCGACTACAGGAAGTTGATCCCTCAGGTTCTTGAATGGAAATGAAGGAGATAAATTCGCATACGGAAGAAACTGCTTCCTTATTGGATACAACAAGTATGATTATTTTAGATCAGGGACCTTTCCATACATATTCTGTTTTTCCGTCACGAGTTTTTTTTCAACGAGTTTTACTTTGATGCAACGTGAAATGGAATTTATGAGAAGGGAGAGAGATTTGCTCGCACGGAAAGTGCAACTATGACAACGTCAAAATCAGGTTCAAGGATATTCAATAATAGGTTCAGCATATTTATTAAGTTTTCGTTTCAACGCAAATATTAGAGCTATTAGTGATTCATTAAGCTAATTTAATGGATCTGATCGCAACTTCTGTCAACGGGAAAAAGACTGCAACCCCTCAGTGAAACTTATGAACTGATCGATAACCTTGCAAAAATTTTGCTCAGTTCGAAGTTGAGAAGCAATGCTTTCGAATGGTTTCATTTTAAATCAGAGCACACTAAAATGAGTATGGAAGACTTACTTGAATATATGAAGCAGATGTTTGACCGTCGGCCTAACAGGTTAGAACGACGAAGGCTGTTTGAAGAAAGAAAGTGGAAATTCAACGAGTCATTTTGTGAATACTATCACAAAAAATTAATCCTAGCTAATCAAGTACCAGTGAACGATGAAGAGGTGGTGGATTATATAATTGGTAGAATTCCAGATTTGCAGTAAAAAAATCAAGCCCGTATGAGGTGTTTTAAAACACGTCTAAATTATTAGAAGCATTTAACAAAATGAGTCTTCAACTCGAGCTGCCAAAGGTGCAATCAAGAAATTATGGAAAATCAGCTAAAATCGAAGCTAAATCTGAATCTCAATTTAGATTTTACAGCTGTCGAAGTCTAGGACACACTTCAAATGAATGTCGACGTGGATATCGACGAAGAACACCGTATTGACAATTAGACTGTGCACTAGATTCTGCGGTAGTCCGGTGAGTTTTTTTAAAACGAAATACATAGAGAATCAGTATGTTAAACAGGTCACTTTGTCAGATACAGATTATGCAGGAATTAATGGTTCTAATTTAATTTTTTTAGAAAAACTGAGACTTCGTATTACATTTGATGGTGAGATGCGAAACAATATTAAATTGCTTATAGTTCCTGATATTACGATACGATCATCGTTAATTTTAGGCCGAGATACTTTAGGCTTTTGACTAGGTCTTACAAAAATAGAAAATATTAGGAAAATAGAAATTGTCGAAAAAGAAATGAAAGAATTTATGAATATTGAAATTTGTTTGATAGATGAAGAACAATTGAAGGAGTTAAGCATTAATTCCGAAGTACCCTTTAAAACTCAATAAAAACTTTTGGTGAAATATAAAATAGGCAACTTAGAACCTGAACGACTGACTGTTCCTGAAACTGAAGTTGAGCTAAAATTAGTTTTGAATGATAGTAAAAATTTTTACTATGCGCCTAGACGACTCTCTTTTGACGAAGAAATTAAATTAACTTCAATTATAGATAATTTGATTAAAAGGGGAATAATTCGTTCGAGTAAATCAGAATTTGCATCCCCAATTGTGCTAACTAGGAAAAAGAATGGTGATATAAGATAATGTGTAGACTATAGAATTTTAAACAAAGCTATATTATGCCATAATTATCCTTTGCCGTGGATTAAAGATCAACTCGATGTTTTTGAGGGGAAAAAGTATTTTACGTCACTTGACTTAAAGGATGGTTTTCACCATATAAATGTCGCTCCAGATTCGGTGAAATTAACATCTTTTGTCACACCTTTTGAAATTAGAAATAAATGGTTCTGAGTTTCAAATGAAACAATTACTCTACTATAATTTACTCTTCTATGTCCCGGTAAGCATAGAAAAATACGTGGTTTTTAAATACCATGATGAAATGAGTCATAAAGATCCTTTTAAAACAAGAGAGTGTATAAATAGGACGTAATGGTTTTCAAAACTACGGGAAAAATAGAAAAACACATTCGTAATTTTTTGAAATGCATTTCCTTTTCTCCGTCATCAGGAAAAGCTGGAGGTTATTTGAATATAATACCGAAGGGTGACGTGCCGTTTTTAATTATACGTGTTGACCATTTTGTTCTTATTAAAAGAGTACAAGTATCAAAGCGATATATTTTCTCATTAAACCTAGAATGACCCACCGGTGTAGTACGCTACCGCATTCAAAGTTCAAGGTACGCTTCTGACTAAGAGCAAGTGCTGTTTGGCCCGATGCCCTAATCATAATTCAATTCAACTATTCCGCAATCGACCTTAGTCAACAATTGAGATCATCTGTGTTTTGTATGAGTTCTGTGCGGACGTGAATATCGTCTGGGGTAGCGCATTAACCCAGTGGACGGTTTAAGTTTAAAAATTGTCTCAGTAATCGATCGGATAAAGGGCAAAAATCTTAAAAAATACTAGTAAAATTGATTATTAAAATTTCGATTTCTTATAAATAATCTGAAATATTTATAAATACTTAAAAATGAGTAAAAAATACTTAGAATATTACTATTCATTCTACGACAAAGCAATTAGAGCACAGGACGGCCCTGTGCTCACATTGTATGTACTATTTCATCATTTTTGAGTATATATATGTGAAAATTTCGGATTATTTATAATAAATCTGAATTTTAATAATAAATTTTATTAGTATTTTTAAGATTTTTGCTATTTGTCCGATTCCTCTAATTTTCTCTACATCTTATGTTCAAATAATGATGTTTTCTAAAAAGAAAAAGCAAAAGTGGCTTATATACCCTTAAAGTTTGACTATTCTTCTTTTGAAATCCGTGTTTTCTTTTTAAATCGGTGATATAGTTGAGAAACTACGTTGTTTTTTATAAAAAACGTCAATTTTGCGGGAGTTTTAGGTCTTTTTTCATGTTTGACAAATTATTTAACATTTATAGAAAAATTAACAAAATATTATTATTAACATTGTTTCCTATATTAAAAAACGAAAACAACTCCTTACCTTAAAATTGTTATACTACAAATAGAAAGTATTGTGCTACGGTACAAGTTTGGGGTAGCGTACAACTCCGGTGGACGGTTAGAGGATGAGCCAGCTACGTGGATCGTTCGAGGGTTAATAGATACATTTAAAAAATGCGTACAACTCTATGCGACTAAGTCTACTTGTAGCCAGGAGGCCATTAATTGTCTAAAACCATTTTTCATCCATTATAGTAAGCCAAATACTTTAATCTCCGATCGTGGAAGCGCATTCACGTCAGATTTATTTAATTCATGTTAAACAATCACATAAAACATATAAAGGTAGCGACACGTTCTCCTCAACCTAACGGTCAAATTGAAAGAATTAATTCTATCATACCTCGAATATTGGCCAAATTGTACAATGATAAGATGGGCAAATATTGGTTCAAAATGTTTAAAAGTACTAAGTATTGTATTAATTATACTGTCAGTAGATCTACTATGAATACTCCGTGTCGACTGTTGTTTGGAGTTGATCGAAGGGGCGAGTCAATCGATGATGTTAAAGAATTTTTAGAGAAACATATTCAAGCGGGAAAACTTAGGAGTCTAGAAAGTTTGAGGAAAACTGCCGAGGAAAATATAGAACAGGCTCAGACTTGTGATAAAAATTATGTAGATAAACGACGTAAGCAACTTTTTTCAACTTTCTGCGTTGTTAAATATTTGAAACGATTTTTGAAAAGTTCAATGTACATCGGTTCTGTTTTTTAGAAGTTTTCTAGGTTATACGCTTTAAAAGAACTTGAGGCTACATATTTGAATTTGATTCTGTGTTATTTATTACTTAAATGAATACAATGTCAAACTTTCTGATTTCAATGATAATACCTTTTTATCTATTTATTAAGCAAAAATTTTAAAAAAAGTCGTTCAACATCACAATTAATCCAATTATACTGAAAAATACAAATATTGAGTTCAAGATTCAATCTCATATTCATGAAGAAATAAGTTTGTATTAACAATAGCAGTACTGGTTTTATACCCAATTGTCTCGTCGCCTCAAAATTCGTGATGAGTAGTCAATTATTTTTCATACATTTGGCTGTTTTTATTCTCCAATAAATATGATAAAAAAATTTAAACAGTTAACGTTTCCTAACAAAAAGAAATGCCTTTTCCTCCTAAATCAAGTGGTTGACACGTAAATAGTAATATTCCTCTAAAAAAATGTTGCAGAAACTCTCAATTATTATTGTTTCGTAACAAAAATGACCAAACCATTGGAATAGTGGTACTGTTTCTTGGAAAAAATTATTTTCTCCATAATATTATGATGCAAATAAATTAACCGTGATGCTGTAATACAAATTTAATGACGATCAGTGAATTAAATTATAATTATTAAATATATATTTCAAAATATTTTTCCTACATTTTTTATTTCATACATAATATTTGTTGTTAACGATAGAAAATATATTTTATTCTTAATATTTGTTGTGATTCTCAATCACCTACATGACCGTTTAATACATAAACTTTCATTAATTATTGATAAAAATGTTTATAATTACTTATTAGTCGACAATATTTAATAATTTTGCATGATGAATATCATTTTCATACAAATTTTCAGCATTTTCAGTTAAGAGAAAATATTTTTCTGTGATTAAGCATTGCAAAGAAGTATTGATTTATATATCAATAACACAGGCAAACAAAAAAAGTCAAAGTCCACGGAGGCGACCTTTCGGGTTCTGTGGGTTTTTTGGTCGCTGATTCCGAATCATTTGTCTGTTTTTTCATATCAGATCGCTTTCAAGGTCATTTGAAGGTCAAATGAAGAAAATGTTGCTGAAAAATTCTGAAAAAATTCAGACATAGGTTTTTTAGCATGCTGAATGCGAATCCGGTGTCGGTCGACCTTCATTAGTTCAATATCAAGGTCATTTGAGGGTCGAACCAACAAAATAACCTTAAAAAAATTTGCAAAAATTTATATATAAGTTTTAAGAGACGTATAGTAGAATCTAAATCCTAGGTCATTTTGACCATATCTAGTATTTTCAAGGTCATTGAAATATGAAAATAACAACCCATATATCGAGTTTGATAGACCTTCATCAATTCACGTACAAGCTCATAATAAGATCAAAAAATTAACAATCCCTCATAAACAATTACGACGTTCAAATGATCGACGTAACGGTTTTTCTCGCTTTTTGCCTGTAGTCTGACACTCTCTTTTCAGTGACCAGCAGTAATCAGCCATCATAGCGACATCCCATCTGCCTTGGTAGCGCTTTTCCATTACTTTTACGTTTTGATGGAAGCGTTCTCCTTGCTCTTCACTGTAATCACCACAATTCTCTGGGAATCGATACAGGTTATTATGCAGGAAGTGCAATTTGTATGAGATCAGGCACCCCATTTTTCCAAAGTTCTTAATCATTTCAGCTACTACAACTTTATAATTTTCACTTCCTATATTTCCAAAAAAGTTTTTCACAACTTTCTTAAAACTGAGCCATACATCCCTTTGAATTTTTGTCATTGTCGTTGGAAATTTATCACCTTGTAAAAGTCTCCTTATTTATGGACCATCAAAAATCTCTTCTTTCAACTTGGCATCAGATTTATATTGAAACTTCTTTTCCAAGTATTTAAAACATCGACTATTTGCATCTAAGGCTTTCACAAATTGCTTCATCGCTCCTAATTTAATATGCAATGGAGGAATTAATATTTTTTTGGATCAACCAGGACCGCTTCAATGATATTTCCTTTTTCTATTTCAAGTGATTTCCTTTTAGCCCACTTATGATTCGTGTAATGGTTTTCGCGATCTCTACTATCCTAAAGGCACAAGAAACACGGATTCATTGTAAAGCCAGACTGCTATCCTAGCAATATACCTGAAACTTTCAAATCACTACATATAAGCCAATTATATGTTTTGTATTCAATGGCCTCTAGAAGTTTTTTAAGACTAGTGAAGGATTCTTTCATTGTCGTAGAGTGTGCGACAGGTACTGCGGACTATTGATTTGTGTTGTGAAGTATTACAGCTTTTAAGCTTCTTTTTGATGGGTCAATAAACAGTCTCCAATCATCATCTTCATAAGTATTTAGCTAAAGTTCTTCCATCAGTCCTTTAACATTTGAACAGTACACTAATTTTTCTTCATCAAAGACTTTTTCTTCGAAATACTGCTTAAAACTCTCATTTCTTTTTCTATAAAACGTTACTTTCGTACCTTTTTCTAATAAATTTTTACTTTTTAAAACTGAAGCGAAATGTTCCGCAGCATCTTCCGGTAGTCCAAAATGTCTTACGAGATCTTTAAGTTCGGACTGTGTAAATTTTTCAGCAATTCTATTGCTTACTCTACCTGGTTTATAAACTTCATCAGAGCTTTCACTGCTATCGCTTTCATATTTATCTTGATTTTCATCATCGGTCCCAAGGAAGTACAAATCTTCCCACTGATTCCGATTGAGTGAAAGCCCCGGTGGCCGGTGCTGGTTCCATGGATTTTGGGGGGAACCAATCATACTTGGAGCGGAGCGTCTGCGAGGAGCTGGGAGGTCCTTTGGACGTCACTGAGGAAGGAGCTAGCAGGGAGATATCCGTCAACAAGAAGGACATCTCAGAAATGGATGTCCAGCTTGGCGAGACATATGATCTCTTCAAACTGCTGCATGACACAATTGAAGAAATGGTGGCTTTCAGCAGGGAGAAGAAGAATATGTGGCTCCCAATTAGGGACGGGCTTCAAAGAGCGGAGAGCCTCATAGTCCAACTTCGCGATCACACTGTGACAACCGAAGGTCTTCATAGGGATCTGATCGAGAACGTTGGACGAACGGCGAGAACGAGGGCCATGACCCGAAAGTTAAGGAGCAAGAAGAGGACCAGCCAAAGTGGTACTCAAACAGACGAAGCTGTGGTGAATCCCACTCCCCGCGAAAGGAAGCGAGAGAAGGAGACCACTTTGAGTCCCATGCAGGCTGGACCCTCTAAGCAAAGGCGTAAGAATCCGAGGACCGCAAACGCTTCACCGCCAGCGACCTCGACTCCAAACAAGAAAGAAGAAGAGAAGCCTGCTTCCAGCAACATCAGGGAGCAGAAAAAACCAAGGAGAAGAGCTCGACCCGAGGCGGTTCTTATCAAACCGGCCGAGGGTTTGAGCTATGCCGAGGTTCTCAAGGACCTCAAGGGAAAGGTTAGCCCTGACGCCCTTGGTGTAAAAATCAAGGGTGTCAGGGAGACCAGAAACGGAGAGGTCCTTGTAGAGCTTGGGCCTACAGGCAAGGGCAGAGCTGAGCTATCAGCGGCAATACGCGGAGCTCTAGGGGAGGGGGGTAACGTGCGTGAGCTCGTCCCCCGGGTGGAGGTCGAGGTCTTGGACCTCAATCCCTCAACAGACGAAGAGGAGGTCGAAGCGGCCGTAAGAAGCCACTTCGGCAATAAGCATGTGGGTGAGGTGAAGGTCAGCCTCACGAAAAGACCCTTCAGAGGCAATCTGAGGGCTTTCGTGGAGCTGACAGAAGAGTTGGCGGAGACACTTGTACGCGCGGGACACCTCAAAGTGGGGTGGGTGTCCTGCCGCGTACATAAGAAAGAAGAGAGGGTGCGCTGCTACCGCTGCCTAGGCTACGACCACATGGCAGCTGGCTGCGAGGGCCCTGATAGGTCGAAGATGTGTTGGAGATGCGGCAAGGAGGGCCATAGGGCTGTGGCGTGCGAGAGTACGCCACAGTGCTGCCTCTGCGCCGCCAAAGAAGAGAAACCCCGGACCGATCATCTGCCGGGGACGCTGAGATGCTTGGCGTATAGGGAGGCAGCCTCGTTGAAGAAGCCTCCCGTACGCCGAATGTAACATCACAGCTGGGCAGGTCCAAGAGCAAGCCCAGAAATAGGAGAAAAGGCCACGTTGGCAAGAAGGAAGATGGCTGAAGCACGGACAAGAAAGCGGCACCCCCTGAAGTAATACGAAAGCGGTTTCAGGGGAATTATGCCAAGTACAAAGGGTGGTGGTTTTTAGAGGGTCCCTTGGTAGCATCGGCGCTGTGGTCTCATTATGTATATTTTCTTATATATATTGGGGTCACTGTGGCGATTTTATTTAAGATCCCCACACTACCAGGAAGTGCGGACCCTTCCTGGTGTGTTTTTGTACATTTTCCACTAGCCCTCGTTAAAAAAAAAATCATCATCATCATCTTTAGATTCAATTGATAAATTTTCTATACTATCAACATCAACCTCATCAATCGTTTGAGTTCTCTCAACGGCTTTTTTTACTGATCCTACCTGGGCGTATTTAAGATTATGTAAATTTTTTTTATTATACACACGGATATCAGTTTTTCAGAAATGACAATAATCTTCGTTGGATGGCTCATTCCATTCTGTGGGTTTAATGAAGATCAATTTAGAATCGTCTTTAGTTTTTTTCCAAATTTCCATTTTGCGGCAGTTATTGCAAATACTATCAGGAGCCCAATCTCCCGAAACTATATCTGAATTAAAGCATTCTTTGTATATATTTCGAATATTTTCGTTGAACGATCGTCGACCGTTTTTGTTCGGAATAAATGTTCCACAAATGAAGCAAAATGCGTTAACATCTTTCGGGCACACGTGTTTAGAAGATGAGGTTGAAGGTTTGTTTAAATTTTCCATATTTATATATATAAACCCGCTCGACAGGGATATTGGTCCGATTAGAGGTGAGTCCGCCGTCCTGGAGGTGATAACCCTTTTACCTCTCCAGGGCTACGTAAAAGGGCCTTTCGTCTTTGACGAGGACAATGTCATCTCGTCGACGAACATACTACGGCATCATCCTTACACCCTGTCGACCCCCTGTAAGGCAGTGCACTTCTAGTGGCATCGGTACCTCGACTAGCGTATGAGCGAATTATTCTACACATCCCTTTACGGGGCAGTTGTCATCGTCACACGACTAGTCGAGGCAACAGGTGAAAGAAAATCGATTACATACATCGAAACATCTAGACAGCCGCACATCCACACATCTATGCATCCGCAGATCCACACATGCATACACGCAAACATTCACTCATAATCGCAAATACATGTGGACATTTATAAAAAATGTATTTTTTATCATATTAGGGCAAAAAGGACCTACTTCTTTTTTAAAGATATTCCATTCTGATGAGTACAAAGCTTTCTTTTTCAAGAAATCTACAGCAGCTAATATTGATTCAGCATGCTCAAAAAACAATTAGGTTAAATTTTGAATTATATATTTTTGTTAATTAAGTGTGCATTCAGTCATTAAGATGACCAATGAGTTCAAGTAACCTGAGTAAAAAATACTTTTTACTTTATTGTCATGAAGTTCAAACATTGTAGGCTCAAAAGATTCAATGTAGGGTCATTATTGAAAGGGGAGGTTAAACAGCGTCAATGTAGGGTCTTGAGTTATAAAAATGTAAGCCCTGAAGATTCAAAGGTAGCTTCAGAGAGGTTTCACAGCCTCAAATTAGTCTCTAATGTTTCATTCTCTAGGAGTTAAAAGTTTCAAGCAGGGGCTATAAGTTTAAATAGCGTCGAAGCAGGTTTTAATAAGGAGCTGCGACTTCAATGTAGGGTCTAAATTTCGACTCGGGAAAGTTTTCCCGGAATGAATTTCTAATTGAAAACCACTTGTAAAAAGTAAATCATTTTGAATAAAGATGTTCTCCGAGTATCTACTTTTTATTTTATGAACAACAACATCCATTATAAAAGAAATAAGGTAGTTTATTTAAAGTTTACCTTCATGCGAATTTATGGTTCAAGGCAGAGCCCTCAGACCCTGCCTTGGGTTAAATGTCAAATTTTCTTGGAAGCTTTTTTTTACGTAATAATTTGGAAAAACCTAAAAAAAATTTCATACACATAGTCCCCGCTACGGAACTTCACTGCATTTTCAAAGTAACTGTATGCATGCAGAATTTTGTTAATGAAAAATTCGGTTTAAATTTGAATAGAGTGCAGCACTTGCAACTTTAAGTGAACGGTTCAATATAATTTGGGCAAAGTAACGGCTTTGAAAACTAGACTGAATCCTCTTTCGAATTCTGGGGTTTTTATATTGTAAGATTTTGTACATTATTCATGTCATGACTCTTATTTCCAGTTTCTTCTGTGAACGGACGACTTTCTATTCTGGTTTGAACCACCTTGTTTTTTTGGCAATATCAAACTTATTGCAGACTATACAATAATAGAAAGCTGATAGCGAATTATGAATCATATATGTAGATACACACACACACACACACACACACACACACACACACACACACACACATATATATATATATATAACTTGTGCCTCAGAGGCCATTCTGGCTTTCAAAACCTTTCCCTGTGTTGAGGAAAACTGAGGCCGATCCCCTGAAAAAACGACACCACGCTGGACTCTCGAACTTTCTTTCCTATATAAACAACTGACTTCAAATATCGCGATTTAAATCACTTCATTACCTTCATTAGAACTGAAGCTAGTGCACTCGCATTTTTATTCACAAAAAACGAACAATTATTTATATTTTTCAAATTTTTCGACGGCATTTTGTTCAGAAATGTTTAATGTGCCACCATGAATTTTTTCAGATTTTTTCTATCATTTTTTCTATAAAAAAATATGCTTCAAAGTTCACTGGTTTTTAAAGCTATCAAATTTCCTTACTTTTCATCAGATTTTCAGATCTGTAAGCTACAAATAATTTTTTGGAATATTACGTTTCTGCTCATTAACGTGCATCATTTGCACCTTTAAGATGAGACTTTTTTCATTAACCTACCATTTTTTCTTCACATACTTATTCGACGTCAAAGCCAAAGGACTCGAATTTCCTCGCCGATAGTAAGTGTTTGCCCATCGCCGCATCGCATTTTGCGCACGGCTTTCTGCCAGCCCAAATTGAATTTCAATGCGCGCGAATGAAAATCATCCTAAACTCAACATACTTGTCAGTTAATCATCCTATTACTCGTATAATTAGATAGGAGACGCTGCACTTAAGTTCCATTTCTGGTTGAAGTTAAGTGACTTACTTAATTCAATGCAAAAAAGAAATTCATCTACATTTAAAATTCATTATCTTGTATTACTGTGTTTGTTTAAAATCTCGCTACATGCTCGCTCAGTACTCTAAAATCATCGGCCAAATTCGGTTTGACAAATCACGGGGGGACTTTTAGGATATCGCGAAAGCCTCTCTAATGCTCGCGGAAGCCTACTTATTTTCGAATTCGCAATTTTCGATTGTTTTCGAGGAAAAACGAGGACTGAAAAGCTCTCTCCAACCTCTCGCAGAACTCTATTTTTCGTGACAGAGCATGCGGGGAGGATTGTCGAGTATTAGGATTTTGCTCCGGGTCTAATATCCCGCTGTGTAATAGTAAATAATTGTGTACTTAAACATGTGAACAAATATTAGAGTACAGCATTAATACTATAATAATACAAAAGATTCATTTTTTGCGGCGAAAAATCGGTTATTATTTTATAAAACTGTTCTCTATAGTTTCGAGACTTCTTCAATATAGACTGTATATTATCTAGAACGTTAGATTTTATATAACTATTTTACGTTTTTCGTATCCTGCCTTTTAATAGAGATTACGTCACCTCGGCCTTTAAATTGTATAGAACTTTGTAACACATTTCGTTGAATAGTTGAACACAATTGTAAAACAAAGACAATTTTAACTTGATTAAACTTCCCATCGTATCCTCTACTTTAGGATTAGTTCTCAAAAATTTAATGGATATTTTCTTACGTGTGACCAAAAAAGTTAAAAGTTAAGGTTCTTTTACACGTTCCGTCAATCGGTCGTGGACCGACCAACATATCGAAAAATCTATTCACACCTCCGGAAATTTAAGTGAAATCTAGTACTTTTTTAAAGTAATATTTCAGTTAGTTTTAGAAAATACTGGAAAACTTGTCATGCATCGAATAAAAATAATTAATGTTGAAAAAAATTCAAAAAAATGATGTCGTTAACAAGAATTTTACATAAAACTGCTATTTTGTATGTTTGCGACATTGTCAGGGAACAATGCAACGTAGTTAGGGGCAGGCCATAACGAGAGTACTCTTTTATCGCCCAACTATTAGTAGGGCCCCGTCTAGACCCATTTTATTATCGGTGAATATTGAATTAAGTTGAATATTGAATTGATATGACAAAAAAGGGGATCCGTGACAAAAAGCCCCAACGACTAAGCGCCCGTCCAATGCGAGTCGCTCTCCGCGAAAAAGGCCTGCGAATCAGAGAGCGGCTCGCTCTATCGCCATGGATCTGCGAATGAGAACGCCCCAACTCGCTCTCTGATTGGCGGGCCTTTTTGTCCTTTGGGCTTTTTGTCGCGGATCTCAAAAATGTATTAAAAAAATAAATATTAATTGATTATGAGGATTATTACTTTAAATATTAATGGTCCTATTCAGACTAAAGACATATATTACATTTTTATATATTAGATTACAAATACAATTTGTAACGCTACGGAGTATCGAACATCTACATCTATACCTAAATCTATCGCCTAGCAGTCTCCCAAGCTACAGCTTAACAAATTTTATACTCTCTTTTTCTAATTAAATATTTTTTGTTATACGTCGTTGTGTACATGTGAAATCTACGAACTGTTAACAGGAATATCCATAAAATAATTTTTAAATAAATAATTTTAATCTATTGAAATTCTTTTTCAGTGATATTTCGTTTTTTCCTTTTGTAGATTACTTTATAACTTTTTACGAACACTTTTAAATTCCAAACATTTTTAAATGCAAACATTCAAATTGTAAAGTTCCAAATTTAAATACAGGACCGCTATAGCATAGTCTATATGTAGTTTTTAAAATTCAAAATTCACAGCTTTAATACTCTAAAAATCAAAAATTGTAATTATTTTGCTTCCGAATTTGTCAAGTCCCTTGTCTAATTAATCTATAAATAAAATAAAACAAGTTGCTTAAAAATACCATGTGACAACTAAGCATTCAAAATTTAATTATTTTGAATTTCCTGTCCAATGATATTTTTTTAAATAAATAAACTATACAATTTCAAATTAAAGTCAGATTAACCTTGTTTTATATTTTTATATTATTAATTGGAAATGCAATGCTTCCCGCGTGCTGTACACTGAAAAAAAGATCAGTTAGGACAACTAATAAAATTGTTAGGACAACTATTTTAGTTAGTATACAATGTTACTGCTATTTAGTTAGCTGTAAGGACTATTCTTGTTATTTAGGTCACGAGTAGTTGCCGCTATTATTTAATTAAGTAGACTAACTACTTTGGCTTGTCACAACGACTGTCTGTAGATAGTTGAATTTACTAATGTAGTTAGTCATGTCTTCTATCTGTAGGTCTAACTATTTGTTATTTGTTACAGAAACTATTAAAAATAGCTATAACTGCACTAAGATCTTTCTAATTGCAGATGCACTTTGAAGATTAGGATTTTCAGTAAAACTTTTAACACGATTGATTTTCCAATTTCTTAATTTTAATTTCTTATTTTCTTATACATACAGGGTGTCTAAAAAGTCCCGGGACGGTTGGATATTTTCTCAGGTAAAATATTTTTCAAAAAAGCGAAGGTCATTCCTGAAGTAAATTTCAACGAGGAATTCCATGGTGACCTTCATTTTGACCTTGAAGTTGAGCTTTATGGCTTTTTGAAGGTCAACCCTTTTTTTAAATGGAAACCCCCTTTTTTCACATCTGCAATCGATAGAGCGGAAAATTCTACGTTCAAGTACGTACCCAAGTCACAGGTCAATTGTAACGTTCAAGGTCAGTTAGAGGTTATTTGAAATTACCAAAGTTTTCCAAGAGGTCAGTGCAATTTCTGAAGTAAATTTCAACGAGAAATTCATTGGTGAGCTCTGTATTGGTCTTGGTGATGATCTTCAAGGTTTTTTCGAGGTTTTTTTCCAAGCAATTTACGCTTACGCTTATCATTATTCATGAACAACGACGTGGACGTAGTAAATTCTGTTCCCTTGAGGGTACTTGATTAGCGTGTGTCCCTTTGCCTCTCACGCTTTAGTGAAGATGTTCGAACTGAAAACCTTGAACCTCTTGACAAAAAGCTATGCGATTGTAAAAATGAGTTACAGCGTTACTAATCATCTCCCTATCAATCAAAGTAGCTTGTTGCAGAATCCGATTCTGCAATTCGTCTAAGCTTTGCGGTTGAGTTGAGTATACTTTGCTCTTTAAATAACCCCTAAGAAAATAGTCGAGAGGTGTCAGATCAGGAGATCTAGCAGGCGCTGTTCTGTCCTGCTGGAACCAAATATTTTGAAAATTATCGCCTGTAATCTCCCTTATTCTTGGTACAATTTAGTTTCTGAGAAGCTCTTCATATGCACGGGCATTGAGATTACCATTGATGAATAAAGGGCCTATTAATGTATCATTCAAGATACCAGCCCAAACATTAGTCTTTTGTGGATATTGTGTGGGAATCTCCAACATCCAATCAGGATTTGTATCAGACCAATATCAACCATTTTGCCTGTTAACTTCACCTTTAAAAGTGAAAGTAGATTCATCTGAAAATACTTTATTGTACAAGAAAAGAGGATCTCTATCAATTCTGTCCATCATAATTTCACAAAATTTAACCCGACGAACAGGATCGTATCCATTGAGCTCTTGTATCAGATGAACTTTGTAAGGATGAAAGTTGATGCTTTTTAAAATATTTCGCACTGTCTCAGGAGCAACGACACGCTCATAACTAGCTCGACGTAAACTAAGGTGTGGGTTTTCAACAAATGTTTGGGCTATGTCCATCTGCATCTGCTTAGATCCTGCAGATTTTGGCTGACTAGTTCTCTGGAGGTCCTTGATAGATCCACGATTCATAAAGCGCCTTACAGTTCTTTCAATTGTTGATTTTGAGACACGATTTAACCATTCTCCTATATGAAAAGTATGATTAAAAATCAAACGAACTTGATCATAAGATCGAACTCGATCTCGCCAACCACGCATCATTAATACAGATACACTCTCTAGTTCTGAAAGTTTAGCTTGCGCCATAATAATATTTTAACGAAAGATAGTAAGTATGTACTCGTCATACGTAAATTTAGTTTCGATTCGTAGTATTCGTATGGAAAAACGGTATAGGACTTATAGTATCGCCTTAGGTATTGACTTAGGTATCGAAAAACGGTATAGGACTGTATAACTCTTCGGGGAGGAACAGAACTCTCACCAGAGCACCTGAAACTTTTGATAAAAAATTTTCTTATGATTTTACAATATACAAAAAGCTGTAACCCAGATCAAAACAAAGCTCACCAATGAATTTCTCGTTGAAATTTACTTCAGGAATTACACTGACCACTTGGAAAACTTTGTAAAATTCAAATAACCTCTAACTGACCTTGACCGTTACAATTGACCTATAACTTGGGTACGTACCTGAACGTAGAATTTTCCGCTCTGTCGATTGCAGATGTTAAAAAGGGGGTTTCTATTTGAAAAAAAAACAAAGTTAATCTTCAAGTAGCCATCAAGGTTAACTTTAAGGTCAAAATGAAGGTCACCATTGAATTCCTCGTTGAAATTTACTTCAGGAATTACACTAACCTCTTGGCAAACTTTGTTAATTTTAAATAACCTCTAACTGACCTTGAACATTACAGTTGACTTATGACATGGGTACGTACTTAAACGTAGAATTTTACACTCTATCGATTGTAGATGTAAAAAGGGGGTTTTCATTTGAAAAAAACAAAGTTGACCTTCAAAAAGCCATGAAGCTCAACCTCAAGGTCAAAATGAAGGTCACCATTGAATTCCTCGTTGAAATTTACTTTA
>NC_046661.1:38371911-38388200 GCF_010883055.1 Belonocnema kinseyi | reverse complement strand
CTATCGATGGCCTGGATTGATTATCGGAAAGCTTTCGATTCGACATCCCATAGACTTATCATCTGTCTGTTGGAAATCTTAAAGGTTCATCCGCAAATAGTTAGGTGCATAGAAAGATTGATGCCGCTTTAGAAAACCAGATTTACTATCTCATCTGGCAAAAATCGTGTGACAAATAACAAGGTCACGTTTCAGAGAGGTGTCTTTCAGGGCGACACCATGAGCCCACTCCTCTTTTGCCTTACATTATTGCCACTATCTCTAGCACTGCGCCATTCCGATGGGTACTTGTGCGGCAAACCTACAGATCGAAAGTACAAGGTCACTCATGTATTTTACATGGAGGATCTTAAGATCCTCCACGCGGGAACGACCTACATTCAAAGGCACAATGCGGCACTAAGAGTGCTTTATTACCATCTCTGTGACTCCTACGCATTCACCTTAATATCGCTCCTCTAAATGCTCCTAGGGAAATTGAGTCAATTGTCGAGAATGGGAAGTGCTGCATATACTGGAACTTTATATTCTCGACAATTGTTTCTGTTGCTCACTTGAGGCCTGACATGGTTCTTCTTGACTTTGAGAAGCGAAACATGTTCGTTATCAAATTTTCGGCACCAGCTGACAAAAACATCATAGCCAAGGAGAATGAAAAGAAAGAGAGGTATCGAGACCTTATAAGCGGGTGCAATTTTTCAGGTTAGCACCCGCTCCCGGCGAAATCCTGCGGTTGTATCCTGCTTGGTATTGATCTTGGTTACAGCGTTTTGAATATTGTAAAATCATAAGAAAATTTTTCATCAAAAGTTCCAGGTGTGCTGATGAGAGTTCTGTTCTTCCCCGAAGAGTTGTACAGTCCTATACCGTTTTTCCATACGAATATTACGAATCGAAACTAAATTTACCAATGGAATTTTTTTAATTGATATGTCGATAGTGCGGTTATAGCTATTTTAATTAGTTTCTGTAACAAATAACAAATAGTTAGACCTACAGGTAGAAGACATGACTAACTACATTAGTAAGTTCAACTGCCTACAAACAGTCGTTGTTTATTAAAAAAAATATCATTAGACAGAAAATTCAAAATAATTAAATTTTAAATTCTTAGTTCTCACATGGTATTTTTAAGCAAATTGTTTTATTTTATTTATAGATTAATTTGACAAGGGGCTTGACAAATTCGGAAGCAAAATAATTAAAATTTTTATTTTCAGAGTTTTAAAGCTGTGAATTTAAAATTTAAAAAACTACATATAGACTATGCTATAGCGGTCCTGTATTTAAATTTGGAACTTTAAAATTTGAATGTTTGCATTTAAAAATGTTTGACTATTAACGGGAAGTTACAAAACTATTTCCCTTCGATAAAAATTAACATCAGAAAATTGATTCATTCAAGCTTTTCGTTGAAAATATTCAAAGCCACACTCAAAGAAATAATTCGACGATACACACATAATTCTGGTTATTCCAACCATAATGGATTGCTCGCTCAGCTACGGCGAAACGGTTTGCTTATTTTACCCATACCATTATTATTGAAGCAATATTACTGCTTAATTCATATGTTCTAATAGATATGTACGAAGATTTCAAGAGATTTAACAGACTTTAAAGAATTCAAGAACATTATTGATATTTTAAAATTACTTTAAAATCTTAAAACTCATTTAAATTCTACTGAAATTCCTTAAAAATTCTTCAAAATTACTTAAAATCTCTTAAATTCGTGTAAAATATCTTGAACTCTTTCAAATATTATGAAATCTTTTGAAATTCAATTATAAACTTTGAAAATTTTTAAATCAAATAAGTCCTGAAAATCGGTTTTAATACTTAAACATATTTTTAAATTACATGAAGATCCTTAACTTTTTGGAATTTTTTAAAAGTCAATTAAAATGCTTTATAATATTTTTAATTGAAATCAGGCGTAAAATAACGAAATTACCTACAAATTCTGACCTATTGTATACATAAAATTCAAATCTTATTCTGATGATATAAAAATGAAAGGCAAATAAATGTTAAATACATAATTTATCTAGAAATTGTTTAATAGAATATTTAATCAATCTTAATTTTGTACAAATTTTGAAGTTAGGTATTCAAATGCTTCTTCATCAATCCCATTTGCGATAAAACAAGTCTGAAGCGGCGACTAATGCCGAGTCGACGCGCACCGCACCGGCTCATCAATCTCGCATAACATGCACGGTACAATACATCGACTGGTATGGCTGTATCAAGTAAATAGCCGGATGCCCAATGCAAGACTCAAACGCAGTGTTCTTTCAAGTAGATAGTTGATAAAAGTATACGTTCAATACAGCCATGATAGCGAGGCGTAACATTTTTGTATCTACACTATAATATTTGGATATTTTAATTATATATCTAATGCTACACTTTTCCCAACTATCATTTCAGTCAAGCAAACTTGCCTTATCATATTAGGTTTGCTGATTTTCTTATGCGTACGTAATAAATCTCAAATTCGTATAGCTGAGACAGCACAATTCTCTTTCTAATTCAGTTAGACATTCTGAAGCAAACTCAGATTGCCATTAGCCTCAAACTATTTCTTTCAGTATTTGAAGGAAAATCTTCAAGCATCATGCTAAGAGAAATTATTTCTTCGCTGAAGACATTCATTTTGTTGTGTTAAGGACATGAAAATTGTTTTAATTAAACTAACAGTCAAAATAAGTACAGTGAAACACTTTAATAGCCCCATCTTCCATAGCCCTTCCGAGAATTGACGCCGCGCCGCAGGTAGGTCAAACATGTGCTGTGCGGGATGCGCGGAGTCAACGGTTATTTCTCAGGCGAGCAATCAGGCGTGAACAAACAAAAGCGGAGCGGACTTTAAATGGTTTGTCCCCACCCACCGTCAGCCCCATACCCGAAGTTATAGAAGAGTTTCACTGTATATGAATTTACTCGGATCAAGAAGCGTTTTGTTAGAGTTTTAGTTACTTATCATGAGAATATAATATTCTTAAATCAATATTTCATTAAACTTCACGCAAATAAGTATAATGGAACAAATTAACTTAATAGTTTTTTTTGGAGGAAATAAATTCTTGATTCAAATAGTTGTTCTGATGCTATTATTTTCTTGATTCAAGAAAATTGTTACCTTGTAAAAAGATAGTAATTGCTTCTTTGAAGCATATTTTTTTTAGTGAATGAGAACCTCTGAGTCACCTGACACCCACCGCATTCAATTTTTAATCATTTTTTCTGTTGAACGACTCAACAGAAACGAAAATGTATACTCCATATTGAGTTTATATTGAAATTAAATATTAAAACTTATTTATCTAAAATTGCGAAACAACCCTATATTCTTAGTTAAAAATTCAACTTTATCGTTAAAAATGTATATATTCTGTTGAAAACGTATGTATTTTTGTAGAAATCTAATCTTCGTATTAGAAACTTTAACTATTCGTTAAAAAGTGTATTTATTTTGTTGAAAATTTGCCTTTTTTGGTAAAAAATTACAATTTTTAGTTGAAAATTTATCTTATTGGCCTGAAAATTAATATACAAATCTTTTCTTGGTTAAAATATCAAGTATTATATTTTTTGGCGATAATTCCCTTTTTTCGTTAAAAACTCAACTACTCACTTGAAAATTTAACTAATTTCTTAATTCATAAGTGACAGAAAGATTTTGTCCCCCTACCCTCGTCTTACGCTATTTTTGGATAGCCCCTAAATCACACTCCCTGTTTGAAACCGTGTATCCCATTTGTTATAATAAATGGGATTCGAGGTTTCAAATTTAGAAAAAAAAATTTACTTAATTTATGCACACCCTCTAATTATGAATTTCATAGCAAATCGTGGATTCTTTTTATCTACATTTTATGCTGCAGAAATATAGAAATGAATTTTATTCCATTTCTTATTTCTTTATCTATTAAAAAATATTAAGAAATGGGTATATTTGTTTTTCACATTTCTGATTCAGCAAACTTATCTTGACAAAAGTTGATAAAGGTCAGGGCTGATCTATTACGATCAACTACATATTGTGGTACACGAACTTGTCGGAGTTTCTTCGCATGAAATTCCATCAAGTGTTTAAAATTATCGCTTGATAACCATTTCCGCTCCTTTTTGATAAAGTAGCATTCGATACGGCATTACGTTTCCGAGCTATAGTGCGACAAGTATTTATATTTTACAGCGCAAGCTTAAACTTGAGTATACGCTAGCGAGTACGTTATTGGTTTAGCACCTTATCTTTTTACGATACACAGGTAAGAGCTAGATAACTGTTATAAACAGAGGTAGTGGGTGAATATTTGTTTATGATATCATAATAATTGTTACTTCTTACACAAGATTTCAAACTTTGAATAATAAATCGTTAAGTTTACCATTTTTTTTATATAAACTTTAATTCGAATTTAAATTTCAAAGACACTCAGAACGGACGTTATTTAACGTTTCCACTGTAAAAAATACTGAATAGTCAGGCTCACGAAAATAGTTCTATTGTTTGAATTCTGGAATAATATGTGATTGGTCAAAAATTAACTATTAGTCGTTTTTTTAAACAATCTTATTACAAGATTATTTATAGTATTTTTATGGTAAATTTGGCAAGTTTCAAACCAATTTAATTCAATCAATGAATAACTCATATCTCACATTGTCCAGATTAATCCAGCACTTTCATAATATTTGATTTTTAATTGAAATTTGGGCAGCCCCACCTGGGCAGCCCAGATAATAAATAATGATATTAGTTAATAGATTAATCAACAGTGGATGCAATCTGACTCGAACCCTGAAACTTGTCCAATTATTCCGAATTTTTAATTGTCAAAACTTATGTTGATAAAGCCGATCTGTGTTTTATTTCTTGTTTGGGATTACATTGAGCATTTCCATTGAACGCCTATAGTGGACGTTCTAAATTAATCAACATATTATGTTAATTATATGAGTACACTGAGAAACTTTGTACTGAAAAAAACTACTAAATTAGGTTACAATCGAGGGACTAAGGCGATAATTCGTATATTTTAAGACAATAGTCGTAAGCTGTATGATATATCTGTATGAAATTTTCCTATTAGTAATACGAAGTCTTAGTATTTTTTATAGCAAACTCCTAGATAGGATAAATTAGTAAAGACATAATTAAGTTACATAAAAAGAGTAAAAGTAATAAGTACCAAAAATAAAAAACATAAAATGCTAAATTTGTAAGAAGAATTGCTATTGTCTGCAGGAATATGAATTATACTATGACGAGCGTAAACGAGGTCAGCCGACCAACGCTCTAATGAAATTCCTTCACGGTAAAAAAAATTGAGCTGTGACAGGGATGTAATTCCTTATTAAAGCTACACAGTAGGCTGAAAACGAACGAAGGAATTTAGAAAGATCCCTGGATTAGCCAAAATGAATATCCTTGACCCCCCTACTCGCCCGTATACCCGTGATGATATAATTAAAAATTTGTCATAAGGACAACCGCAGGATTTCGCCGGGAGCGGGTGCTAATCTGAAAAATTGCACCCGCTTCCAGCGAAATCGCGGTAAAATTTCAGCCACAACCACGTCTCACAACCGTGAGATAGCTATTCAGATTGAAATTTAGAAAAGAGAAAAAGTGTCAAAACGTTAAATATTGAAATGTTTGTAGATTAGTTAAACTTATAAATTAAAGTTTTACGAGAAGTTATTCGAGTTAAAGTTGAACTATTTCTAAAACGATTTTTGTATGGAATTATAAAATTATATATATATATATATATATATTTTTTTTTTTGAAAAAATACTATTGAATTTTGAAGACTTGAATCCCATCGAGTTGAAAATTATTCATATTTCATCATTAAAAATTTTTGAAAATTAAATTTTAAAAGCTTTGAATTTTTATTGATCCCATTTTCAAAACTCCAATCTACTAACATTTCAATATCTAACGTTTTGAAATTTTTCTGTTCTCTAAATTTCAATCTGAAGCTTTAAAAATGTTCAAGAGATTTCAAAAGATTTTAAACATATGAGGATGTTTTAAAAGATGTCAAGGAATTTTCAATTTATTTTTATAATTTAAAAGAATTTCAAAGAATTTTAACAAGTTTAGCAGATATTTAAACAAATTCCAAAGTACTTTTCAAATCTGTAAAAAAAGTTCTAGGTATTTCAAAAGATTTTGAAGGTTTTGAAATATTTGAAAGTATTTTTAAACGTTTCAAAGAATTTTCAATTGATTACAGTAATTTAATATGAGATTTTAAAGGATTCGAAATATTTCAGGGTATTTTTCAAATTGCAAGGAATTTTCAAGAAGCTTAAAAAATTTCAAGAGATTTTAAAGGATTTCAAATATTTTAGGATGTTTTAAAACATTTCAAGGAATTTTCAATTAATTTCAATAATTTAAAGCAATTTCAAAGACTTTCAACGATTTTTTAAAACTTTTCTGGTTGAAAGTGGAACTACTTTGTTCAAAATCTAGTTTTTTTGTTGATGATTCATCAATTTAGTTGAAAAATTTGTTTTCAGAAAATTGAACTATTTTGTAGAATTTTTTTTGTTATTGTTTAAAAAGTAATTTTTTTTAACTACAAGAAAATTAATCTTTTTTGTCGGAAATGTTACTATGATCAAACGTTAATTTTTGGTCTAGAAAATTAGACTTATAGGAAAATAAATTTCTTTTGTGCAAAGCTCATGTATTTTATTTAAAACGCCTTTTTTTAGTATACAATTCAGCTTTTTGGATGAAAATGTAACTCGTTGTTTAAAAATTTAACTATTTTGTTGAACATTATTCCATTTTCAACAGAAGGTTCCATCTTTTGAATTGAAAACTCGATTCTTAATTTGAAAATGTTTACTATCAAATTCTGGGTTAAGTTTTTTTTTTAAGTTTTTTTTTCTGGTTTTGTTTACAAATTCAACTACTTTGTTGAATTTTTAAACAAAAGAGATTAATTCTGAATACGGACTTTAATAGTAAAAGTTTTCGAATTAAAAATCGAGTTTTTAATTCAAAGGATGAAAGTTTTTTTCGAAAATAGAATAATGTTCAACAAAATAGTTGAATTAAAAAAAAAGATAATAATTCTAAAACCGAAATTTAATAGAAAAATGTTCAAATTAAAATGCGATTTTTTAATCTGAAAGATAGAAATAGCTGTTCGAAATAGGCGAGTCTTCATCAAAATAGTTGATATTACTACCCAAAAAAGACGACTGTTTATGGAAATTTAGATAAAATCTTCCACAAAAGTAAAAAATGAATCTAAAAAATTTCCGGTTTTCCTCAAAACTTTAGAGTACTTCTTGATGTTTAAAAATCTGGGCTGTAATTCCCGGTTTTCCCAGTCAGTGGCTACCCGACTTGAACTTGTGCAGTGCTTTGATTTTTTGTCACTTAAAATATGTGGCTGATTTTCTTTTTTTTTCGAGTCAAATATTTAAGAGTTAATAATACAATGATTTTTCGGTCGCATCTGGTATGACAATTCTAAAAAACCCTGAAAGCAATGATGATGAGAGTAGAGCTGAAGGATAAACATAGAAAGCATTAAATTTAACTAGCTATGGATAATAGTAGTAGCACAAATAAACAAAATGTGCAAACGGATTCTAAGGTCAAATACTGGACACTTGAGAAACACAAAATTGGTTGATTTATCTCTCAGATTGTGCTGTCAAAAATAGCTTGCTTCGCGATCGAAGACAGTTCAATTGGGCTGGGCGTAAAATACCAACCATCTCAATTCTAATTTCTAAATGTGCCTGAGCAAAGTTGATATCAGGTTGTGTGAGTGCGGTATACCTACGATGGCTACGCGACGCATACATGCAAAGGGTTGAGGGCCACTTTCATTTATCTCATGTCGGTCATTGTCGGTGGTGCAGAAATTTGCACACCGACCGAGTCCTGGAATCACTCGTGGATTTAAAACCGATATATATCAGTCAAATGGCCATCACGGGTATACGAGCGAGTAGGTGGCGCCATGTTTCTATCAACTGATATTTCTAATGCATTGTGACTCTGTATTTCTCTCTGATATAGCTATAATAGGGATATTAAGAGTAGGTGTCTGAAGCAATTATCGGAAGAGCGCCGGTGCATTGTGGGAGCAGCGAAATAAAATGGCGATGGTCTAATCGGGAGCAGTGACAGTTTAGATTTACTTTGGACAATTGAACGCTTTCTACCACTTAAAATGTGCGCGAATGTTAATATTAAATAGAGTTTGCGATGCGGCAATAATAATTTACATTTGCTTCGATTGTAGGCGATAACAATATTGAAATATCAAAAAACGCGATAAAAACAAGAAACTTGACCTCCAAATGCATTATACAGATTTCAGGGAAATTCATTTTCGCAATACCAGACGAAAGATTGGCTACTGTAAGTTGATTTATTTCTATAACAACTACATTTTTTGTAATCTGAAGATAATACAGTTATACATAATCTGTCGAAAATAATAAACGCTAGAACTTAGCAATTTTGTCCAAATTTCTGATTTATGAGAACAATTTACATAAACTAACTAAATGTTTAACTCTTCTAACTAAACGTTTTACCTAATCTAATCAGACACTTTCTTTGAGTTTAATATATTCTTGATTCACTCGTTCGCCTCAAGAATTTTTTTATTCGATATTAAGATATTTTATTACGTTAAAATATAGTGCTTAGAATTTGTAAAATGCCATTACTGTGAACAATTAATGAATAATTCAATGGAAATCAATTTGAGTGCTACCATTTACTTCATAAGGGCGATAAATTCCTGGATCTCATTATCTAGTTGAGCAGGATGGAATATCGCCGTGCTATCGCGTTGGAGACCCGTGTTCGATTCGCACCAGCTTTATTTTAATCGCATTTTTCTGTTTCAGCTTATAAAATAATATTACTACATGTATATGATAATGTATAAACTATATATATTCATATGTACTGTAAATTTCAATTTAATTAAATATAATAGTGCTATAGATTTCAACATCCCATAATAAATAAGTCTGCATTTACGTCGTATGCTTGTGTAAAGGATATGGGTGTCGTAACCTTCAACGCGACGCGGCGCATGTTGGGTTTTTTTTTTCGTCTGCTAATCTGACTGCACCAATTTTTAGTAAGTCACTTACTAAATCAGTGCTCCCGGTCTCTCTCGACGTTACTATAGTCCTTTACAAATATTGCAATCTTCCGCACATGTTAATGCGTCGCCAATTGCTATAACGTATTTCTTATAAGAGGGAGCTGTAAAAGGGATTCAAGATGTGACCAATCACTCTTCTGTGACCAGTCACTGAAACGTATTTTTTTTAAGGGAGAGATGGAAAAGGGATTCGAGATTTGACTAATCACTCTTCTGTACAAGGCGCTAAAACATTTTTTTAAAGAAAGAGCCAGAAAAGTGAATTGAGATGTGACCAATCACTCTTTTGTGACATTCGCTAAAAACTAATTTTTTAAAGGGGACTATAAAAGAGGTTCGAGATTGGACCAATTACTCTTCTGTGACCAGCCGATAAAAGGTATTTTTTAAAGGGTGAGCTAAAAAAGGGGTTTGAGATGTGACAAATCACGCTTTTGTAACCAGTCGCTACAACTTATTTTTTTAAAGAGGGAGCTGGAAATGCGGTTTGAGATGCGACCAATCACTCTTCTGTGACCAGTAGCTAGAACTTATTTTTGTAAAGGGTGAGATGGAAAGGGGGTTCAGCATGTGATCAATCACTCTTCCGTGACCAATAGCTATAACGTTTTTTTAAGAGGCAGCTGGAAAAGGGGTTCGAGATGTGACCAATCACTCTTCTCTGACCATTCTTTAAAACCTATTTTTTAAAAGGTGAAGCTGGAAAAGAAGTTCGACGTGACAAATACCTCTTCTGTGACCAGCCGCTAAAACGTATTTTTTTTAAAGGCTGGGCTGGAAAAGGGGTTTATGATTTGACCAATCACTCTTCAGTGAACAGTTGCTAAAACGTAATTTTTTAAATGGGGAACTGGATAAGAGGTTCAAGATTGAATCAATCACTCTTCTGTGACCAGCCGCTAAAACGAATTTATTAGAAAGGCCGCTGGAAAAAAGGTTCGATATGTGACCAATGACTATTTTGTGACCATTAGCTAAAATGTATTTTTTAAAAGGGGGCATTGGAAAAGGTGTTCGAGATGTGACCAATCTTTCTTCTGTAGCCAGTCACTATAAATAATTTTTTAAAGGGGATCTCGAAAAGGGATTCGAAATGCGGCCGATCACTTTTCTGTGACCAGTTGCTAAAACCTATTTTTTGTAGGGGGGCTGGAAAAGGGGTTCAAGATGTGATCAATCAATCATCCGTGACCAATTGCAGTAACATATTTTTAAATAGGAAGCTGGAAAAGTGGTTCGAGATATGACCAATCACTCTTCTGTGATCAGTCGCTAAAACGTAATTTTGTAAAGGGGGAGCTGGAAAAGGGGTTCGAAATGTGACCAATGACTCTTCTGTTAATGTGTTAATGTTCTTGTTAATGTATTTGTTGCTCTTGATTGTATGCCAATTTGTGTATACATTTACAAATTGATATTCCTAATTTTTTGATAAAATAGTAAAATTTAGTTAAATTAGAAAAAGATTTTCCGGAAAAAAAGGTTCCTTGATGTGAAAATTTTCCGGATTAAAATATTTAAGATCGGAAAAAATATCGGATACCCTTTTTGAGGTTAGGATTCTTTTGGGTTTGGTTTTTTTGGGATTAGTTATTTTTTGGTGAGATATTTCAAGGGTTAAGATTTTTTTGGGCTAGGCTTTGTCTAGGTTAAATTTCTTTTGGATGAGATTATGTATGGGTTAAATATCTTTCGAGTTTGGTCACTTTTGAGTTAGGTTTCTTTTTGGTTAGGTAACTTGAGGGTTGGGTTTTTTGGTTAGGTTTCTTTTGAGTATGATTTCTTCTGAATTAGGTTTTTTTTAATAGGTTACGTTATTCGAAAACTCTTGATCTGATAAACTTGCTTTCTAAAACTTCGACTCACTTTCCCAAACTTCATGGACAGCCACGTTATTTAACGAAACTTTCCGCAACTTGGATTTGCAAGGGATATAATAGTATATTATGAACCGCTGACGAAATACGTCGCCAGTAGTGCATACGATACTTTACATGTCGATGATGTCACACAATATCCAATCATTGTAAGGTTCTTTCAGTTAAACTGATGATCATTCAGCCGTAAACGCCGATGAAAAGGGAAAAATGTCTCAAGAGTCTAAATAATAGTCTGATTTTAAATTTGAGTAAGTTTAAGAGATATTCAGAAATTTTAATAGATTAAAAAATAATTACAACTTGTAAAGCTTTTTGAAGAATTTTGTAAGGGTTCACGAAAATGGAAAAAATTAGGTTCCTCAGAATAATTAAAACAATTTTTTATTTTAAAAAGTTAATTTCAACAGATCATTTAAGAACATTTCAACGCCTGACAAAAGATTTCAAAAATTATCAAAGAAGAATCAGAATGATTTTACAGGCAACTTAATTTTGTAGAATTAAGAAACAATCAGGAAAAGAAAGAGATTAGAAAAAAACAGAATTTTGTTAATATTCGTATGCAAATTTTAAACGATGTTTTATTTTAAATAACCAACTTTTAAAAAAAATTGCGAAAGTTTTTTCTAGAAATATCAAACGATTTCCTACAATTTTCTGCAAAGAGTGTTAAAGATTTCAGAGCGAAATTTTTAAGTCCGTAAGATTATCACATTTAAAAAAAATATAAAAGTCGCATAAATTCAGGAAAAATTAAGCAGAATTCAAGAGATTCCAAAATAATTGAAACTTTAGAAGATTATTAGAAATATAAATTTTTGAAACTTTCAAAAATAAACTTTAGGAGCTTTAAGCGAATCTCGAAATGTCAAGACCATGAACTAATTTTCTTTAAATGCTTACGAAAATTTAGAATATTATAAGGTATTTTTTTACATTTTGAATGACTTTTTAAAATGTTTCGAATAATTCAAGGCAGTTGAAAATATTTTCAGGAATTTGGAACGAGTCAAATAGATAAGAAATATTCATAAATTTAAAAACATTTCAGAAAATTGATCAAATATTCCTTGATTGCTTACAAACTTCTTAAACATTTCTAAACATCTTTGAATAGGACTCGAATTTTTCCTAATGTTTTGTAATATTTTATAAAATAAAACAATATCTTCCAAATATCGCAAAATCTTTTTTGACACACCTGATATATTTAAAAATCTTTTTACAATTTTCTTAAAAATCTTATAATACTTATGTTTATATAGATTTAAATAAAAACTGACAATACTTATTTTCTTGCTTTCAATTCTCAGAATTTAATTCCAACTAGAAATAAAATGTTGAAATCTTCTAACATATAGATAGTTATTTGGAATATTCATGTTATGTCATTTTTAATATCAATTTTTATTTTGTAGAGTAGTGAAAATTTTTTTTAAATTGGTGAATTGCAAGTAGTACTTACGAAAGGTAACTTCCATATTTGTATAACTACAAAAATATTGAAAAACATTTTGTGCTAAAAAAATGCTCTTATTTATTTAAGATAACACTTTATGTTAAAAACCCTTTTTCGTTTAGAAATCGTCTTTCATTTTTTTAAACATAATATTAAACATTTGACGTAACGGCGATGAGGGGAAGGCCAAAAAGAAATGTTACGGTCTGTGTCACATTGCGTGTGGTGGGGGGGGGGGCATTTTAATAACTAATTAAGATATTTTTAGAATATTTTAAAATTTATTCTGCCCTGGGGTTAAACATGGTACCAAAAACGCCGTGAAATTTGGAATAAAAACTGTTGTTTATACATTAATTTCAAAAATGAACAATATTTATAATTTTATAAAATTTCCAAAATATTATTTAAATATGATACACATTGACTTTCATTAAGAATATTCTTTCAAATGGTTGGTAATTTTTTAAAAATTACATATTTTTTTCTATCTTTGTCCTTAGGAAATAGATTTCACGAATGAAATTATAGAAATATCTCCATTAGTTAGTAAAAGACTATGAAGACTTTTGCCTTCGCAATGATACCAGAAACTTTTTAAAATGTTAACAAACTGACTACAGAGTTGGCTTTAAGCTTTTTTACCAATTGGAGAAATAGATATTTCTTTAATTTTTTTCCAGGATCTGATTTTTCCCCTGAACATAAAGCAGATTAAAAACACTTAAAAAATATAAATAAGAAAGGTAAAAAATGAATGCAGTTTTTTTTGTTTGAAAAACCGGCACATTTTTTAATGAAACTCCTTTCCACACCACCCCCGGAAGAACATTTTTACAATATTTTTATTAAATAATAAATATTTGATCTTTTGGACTCAAATGGAAAAGTTAAATTTTTTTCATTAATTGTGGTTGTTTAATTGACGTCAGTTATCGTACTTGACAATTGAGGAATCCCTTTTTCGCAAACAAGAAGTATGATAGGTCTTCCCTTGTCGATTTATATATATATATATATATCCAACGGTTTTTCATAAGACCAAAAGACGAATGCATCAACTTCCCATAAAGACTACATCACATCTGGCAGGAATTATACCGCCAAGGTTCGAAACTTCGCGCGCGAACTCCGGACCCGTTATCGCACACTTAACAAGTCAAAACTGCTGACCATCAGGCAGCATATTGTTGAGAGAATACGGGTACTATCTGACGCTAAGAGAAGTCTAGAGCGGAGGGAGAGCTGGGTCAAAGAAAATCAACGGTTTCTCTCGGACCCATCTCGATTTTTCCAAGACCCTCCAGTTACTGTCAAACACCCACCCAAACCACAGGAGGTTGAAGTATTTTGGAGCGAAGTCTACGAAGAGTAGCATAGACTGGACGAAGACTCAGAAAATATAAACAGTTTCAAGGAGTTATGTGTTTCCCTCATAACAACTGATAAAGAATGCCAACCCATCATTACCGAGGAGGGGAAAAAAGTATTAAGCGAGATGAAGAACTATTCCGCGCCGGGGCCAGATTGTTTCAAAACCTTCTGACGGAAGAAGTTTTCTTGAACCCATCAGCATTTGGCCCGTATTTTCACCTCATATTTGAAGTCGGAAGAGCCGATTCCGGAGTGGTTGGTGGAAGGGCGCACAATACTCCTGCCGAAAATAGGCAACTTAGCTGACCGGAAAAATTACAGGCCAATAACTTGTCTGAATGAAATTTATAAGGTATTCACAGCTATCCTAAACGATAGGATTGTTGAGGCAATTGAACCTGTGTGGCAAGAAATGTATGAACAACGAGGCTCAAAGAAAGGCGTAGCCGGATGTCGGGAGAAGCTGCTCATCGATAGATGTGTCTGCAAAGATGCAGCATTCTACCAGCGTGACCTATCGATGGCCTGGATTGGTTATCGGAAAGCTTTCGATTCGACCTCCCATAGACTTATCATCTGTCTTTTGGAAATCTTAAAGGTTCATCCGCAAATAGTTAGGTGCAAAGAAAGATTGATGCCGCTTTAGAAAACCAGATTTACTATCTCATCTGGGAAAAATCGTGTGACAACTAACAAGGTCACCTTTCAGAGAGGTGTTTTTCAGCGCGATACTATGAGCCCACTCCTCTTTTGCCTTACATTATTGCCACTATCTCTAGCACTTCGCCATTTCGACGGGTACTTGTGCGCAAACCTGCAGATCGAAAGTACAAGGTCATTCATATATTTTGCATGGACGATCTTAAGATCTATGCTAAAAATAAAGAGCAACTATATCTAGTTCTAGGAATTGTCGAACGATATACTAAGGAAATTGGAATGGAATTTGTGTTAGACAAATGCGCGAAAGTTTATTTGAAGCAAGGAAAACCTAATGGAATCCCTGAAAATCTTGAGCTCGTTAATAGAAGCGCTATAGGACACCTTTGCGCTGGAGAGACTTATACATACCTGGGCGTGCCACAGAGCCGCATTCAGGATGTGAAATCTACATGTTTGCCGTCCCGATAGTACTCTATTCATTTGGAGTAGTTCCATGGACGAAGAACGAGCTCAGATCCCTTTATATCGGGACAAGAAAGGTTATGCACATGAACAAAAGCATGCATCTTAAGTCTTCCGTTCCGCGACTGTACATCTCACGCCGTCAAGGTGGTCGCGGAATATTGAGTCTTGAATGTCTTCACAACAGGATTATTCTGGGTACGGCACATAGATTTGCAAATGGAAGAGATCCTCTTCTTAAAATGGACAGGAATCACGAAGAAGTGGGCAAAGGAGCGTTTCTGTACAAAGCAGCGGAGGAGGCTGCTGAAACACTTGGACTTGACTTCAGTATTAGGGGTGAGCAAAATGCATAAAATCTTATCTATCACGAGTACTCACTCCAGAAAGCCCGGATTAAGAAAGCACAAGAGAAAAACTTTCGTGAACAGCTCCTCGATAAGAGGATACACGGTATCTTTCACAGAAATTTGAAGAATCAGTCAATGTCTGGTGAGCTAACGTTTGCTTTCCTTAAATCGCCCGGATTGAAGTTTGGTACGGAGGGTTTCATTTTTGCATGTCAAGACGGTGTCGTTTCCACCTTAACATACCGTCGCCACATTTTGAGCCAAGACATTCCTGATGATAGCTGCCGGGCGTGCCATGCACACCCCGAGCATTAAGCTCACATACTATCTAGTTGTCAAACTCACGCGGGAACAACCTGCATTCGAAGGCACAATGCGGCACTAAGAGTATTTTATTACCATCTCTGTCACTCTTACGGCATTAACCTTAATATCGCTCCTCTAAATGCTCCTAGGGAACCATGTTCGTTATCGAATCTTTGACACCAGCAGACAAAAACATCATAACCAAAGAGAATGAAAAGAAAGAGAGGTATCGAGACCTTATAAGGGATTTGAAACGATTGTACCCGGAATATTCTGTTAAACTAATCGTCCTTATCATCGGCGCTCTTGGACGTGCCAAGCTTTCACTTGCGAATGGCCTAAAAAGCATCCTTGCGTGTCAACAATATGCTAAAACACTTGCGGGAAAAATGCAAAAGGCGGTAGTCCTTGGGTCGCTCCGTGTTCTTAGGGTGCACGAGGCTTTTGCTAAATCGTCGTATTGATTCCTTTACAGACTGTAACCACCTATCACACGGTCGTGAGATGTGGTTGTGGCTGAAATTTTACCGCGATTTCGCTGGGAGCGAGTATAATTTTCCAGATTAGCACCTGCTCCTGGCGAAATCCTGCGGTTATCCTTATGACAAATTTATAT
>NC_046661.1:38362760-38371811 GCF_010883055.1 Belonocnema kinseyi | reverse complement strand
ATAATGCCTTAACCAATTTTATATGTGCTTTAAATAAAAAAATTGTAATTGCATGAAACTTATTTCAAGTGAACAATTCCAAGGCACATTTTTTTTCCGTCTACAAAAATTTGTAGGTTGTTCATTTTTTTAAATAATTGGAAAAAAGTACATTTTTTAAAATAAAAAAATGTCGTCCTTTCTTGTTTTTCACATCATCTCGTGCTAACTTAGCTCATTTTCAGAATTTTTAAATTTTATTAATACTAATTCAACTACGTATGTACGTTTTCTGAAGATTATATTTAAAAGAAAAACTTTAATACTTTAAGGAATATAGAAACTGTTAATTTTCTGTGGTAGACAATGTACTAAACATGAAGTTCAACCTTCAAGCGCTTCGTTTATCGAGCAAATTTTAAGAAATGGAAAACGTCCAGTGAGAAAGTTGCAGATTAAGGTTGAAATAAGTTTTTGTTCAAATTTTAACTCAATTGAATTAATGATTCAAAGTATGCATTTTTCAAAAAGCAAGTAGCAATAGTCACGCTGCCTTTTATGCATGTGCATGTAGAAAGCAATTTTATTTAAAAAATGTATCGGCTTTTTTAACAAGCAACTAAAATGAATATTTTACATTTGTTATTTTTATTTTTTAAGTGTCTTTAATCTGCTTCATGTTTAGGAGAAAATCATATACTGGTAAGCGATAAAAGAAATATTTATTTACCCAACTGGTCCAAAGGAATAAAGTCTCTACAACAGTTTCTTAACATTTAAAAAAATTTTGATATCATTTTAACGGTAAGTTTTCATAGACTTTTACTGAGTAATGAAGATATGTTTATAGTTTTATTTGTGAAATCTATTTTCTAAGGCCAAAGATAGTAAAAAATATCATAAAATTAGAAAAATTACCAACAACTTACAATATTTTAAAAAATGAAACTCAATGTGTATCATATTTAAATAATATATTGGAAAATTTCTAAAAGTATTAATATTGTTCATTTTTGAAATTAATGTATACAGAGTGCAACCGTTTTTATTAAAAATTTCTTATCGGTTTTTTGTACCATGTTTGACCCTACGGCAGAATCTAGCAAAAATATGTTCTTTCGTTACTACAAGCCCCCCCCCCCCTCCCTACGCAATGTGACAGAATGTAACATTTCTTTTTGGCCCTCCCCTCATCGCTGTTACGTCAAATTTTTTATATTATGTTTGAAAACATAACACCCGTTTCCTAATAAAAAGTGGTTTTTGATATGAAGGGTTATCTTTAAGTAAATCAAACAACTTTTTTTAACAATAAAGGCTTTTTAAATATTTTTGTAGTCACACAAATATTGAAGTTACTTAACCTACGTACTACTTGCAATTCCCCCATTTAAAACTTTTTTCTCTATCATAAAAAATAAACGATATTGATAATGACATAACATGAAAATTTCGAATAAATATTTATTTTTTGAAAGTTTTCAAATACTTTATTTCGGGTTAAAATTAAATGCTGAGAATGAAAAACGAAAAAATAAGTATTGTCCATTTTTTTTAAATTTATATAAATATAATTATTATAAGATTTTCAAGAAAATTAAAAAAAGATTCTTGAATATATCAGATGTGTCAGAAAGGATTCTAGGACATTTTAAAGAAATTGTTTTATTTTACGAAATATTACAAAAAAATTGGTTGAATCACAGTCCGTTTCAAAGATGCTGGGAAATGTTTACGAAATTGGTGAGAAATAAAGAAATATTTAATAAATTTTCTGAAATGTTTTCAAATTTCTAATATTTCTTATCTGTTTGACTCGCCTTAAATTCCTGAAAATATTTTTAACTGACTCAAATGTTTTCAAAATATGGAAATATCATTCAAAATGTTAAAAAATTGCCTTATAATCTTCTAAATTTTCGCAAGCATTTAAAGCAAATTTGATCATGCTCTTCAAACCTTTAGAGAGTCGTTTACAGCGCCTGAAGTATATTGCTTAAAATTTCTAAACGTGTCTTAAACTTATTCAAATTTGGAAGTACATTATTTAAACCAACATAAACTTTAAAAAAAATGTACAACAAAATTACACAAGAAGGCTTTAAAAGAATTATGTTCTTTAATTTTTCTAAAATGATTTAATGTGGAAAAATTGCAAAAGTCCAAAAAATATTTTACACACTTTTAAAAAATCTGAGGAAACAATAAGAAAATGTTTTGTGATCTCTTTTTAATTTTCTCTTTGAATTTATCGCAAAGCAATCGTTTAAAACGTTGTCATGAACTTTCCTTCATTCTCTTGACGGCCGAGACGCCCTGCAAAATTAAGTGAAAATTCAGTTTACCGAAAAACTCCTAATAGTTAGTTACCTACTCAAAGCCAATCGTCCAGTCGGGCGAGATTGGGTTCGTCCTCGTGCATTTTCGGTTTTGAACGAGGATTGTCTTCGCAGTGTGTAACATAGCCGATTTATCGACACGAAACGTTTGTCCACTTATCACTGCCAAGTTTTTCTGTTCCCCTTTCTTACGGCCCAAGCACCGTTGTCTACTTTTTACAGCCAATATTCTAGTGCTACTTTATACAGCCGTGAAATTATATTCATTTTTTTAGGCACTTTTCTATAGCTTCTTCTGACTTACCAACGAGATATTTCCACTTTTTATTATCAGCCGCTCATTTGTCCACAATTCTGATCGAATAGTCGTTCCAAAAGAGGTGGGCTATTTGTCCAGAATTCTGGTCGAATACACACTGCGTACTAGTTACTACTCGAAGTAGTAAACATTACAAAATTTCTGCTATGTCCCTCCATTGCAAACTAAAAATAGTAAAATCTAGTATGATTTTTAGAAAATAGTCAGAGATTTTTATTTTTAACACCTTCAAAAATTTTCAAGAGATTTCAAAAGATTTTTAAGGACTTTAAATATTTAACGATGTCTTAAAAAATGTAAAGGAATTTTCAACTTTTTTTATAATTTAAGGGAATTTCAAAGAATTAAAAAAATTTCAGAAGGGTTGTTTGTAAAAATTCCAAAGTACTTTAGAAAGCTCTAAAAAAAGTTCTAGGTATTTCAAAAGATTTTGAAGGATTTGAAAAATTTGATCGAATGTTAAAAGATTCCAAGGAATTTTCAATTGATTACAGTAATTTAATATGATATTTCAAAGGATTTGATATATTTTAGCGTGTTTTAATAGGTTACAAGTAATTTTCAAATTATTTTAATAATTTAGTATGAGATTTTCAAGGATATAAAATATTTCAGGGTATTTTTTAAATTTCAAGAGCTTTCAAAAGATTTTTAAGGGTTTTTAATAATTGAGGATGTTTTAAAAGGTGCCATCCAAGAATTCAGAACCAGGGGTCGAAGAATAGCGCCAGCGGTCGGCAGTAAAACAAAAAAAGTCCCCCTCCCCCCGGCTTTTTGTCACTTGTCTTCCAATAAAAAATTGTTTAAAAATATCGCGATTTTCACAAAAAAGAAGACTAACACATCCTTCCGGGTGATTGAAAATATATACAGAGCCTATCCATTACAGTTTGCAGTTTGAATCGCTTTAGTGTCTGTATTAGAACCGAAGATAATATAGTTGCACATTTTTGCACTTTTAAGCAACAATTTGTATTATTTTTTTAATTTCTCAACTGCAACTGGTTCACAACAGTTTTCCTCATACTCATAAATTTTTTCAAATTTTTCTCATCGCCCCTTCTATAAGAAATAATGCTCTAAACTTAACTGTTCTTAAATGTACACGAAAATCCTTACTTTTTTTACATTTTTCAGTTTGCTAAGCACAAAAATTTTTTTACATAAACGTCTTCAAGCTCATTAACGTAGAACACTTTCAAATGACTGCTTTTTGTTGCGTTAGCATTTTTTTTGACTGAGTTGTTAAGCTTCAAAGGCAGATGCCTATAGTTTTCTCGCCGATAGTCCACATTTATAATGAATCACTTTTCGATAGGACGCGTAGTTTTTGTTTTTAGTCGTAAAAAACAAAATTAAAAATAAGAAAATAAAAAAAATTTGGACTAACGACACAAGCTACGAAAAAAATATTGAAGTTTTTGAAAAAAAAACGACACCAAGGTATGAACTAAAATTAACAGATAAAAGTTGTTCACCTAAAAAGATCTATAAATTTATTATTAATCATTTTTCGATAGGACGAGTAGCCTTTCTTTTAATCGTAAAAAATAAAATTAAAAATTTTAAAATTGAATTTTCGGAAAAAGGACAGAAAAGATGAAAGAGGACATAGTTCCTGTATTAGACCCTATGTAGATGCGCAGTAGTTTCTATTTAATCGTACAAAAAGATCAAAAACAAAAAAATTATAAAAACAAGGAAATAAGAATTAGTATATGATTCAATGCTTATGCATATTATGAATTGTAATGATATGCATTTATTGAAATGATACAGTTTTTAGCGCAGCTTAGAATACAATTTGAAGGAAAATAAGAAACAACTATAAAAATAATCATGATAAATACAATTTGCTCTGTATTTTGCAATTTTTTAATGAGCAATCCCAGGCAGAGTTACATAAAAAATGTATTATATTTGATATAAAAGTGTTGTGTATAATGTAAAAAAGTTGGCATGTTGGACAAAATCGAGTGCGAAGCACGAGATACGTGATGAGAATGTGTTCGTTAAAGCCGAAAGAGCTTCAACAATAGAGAGTTCAAAATGACAAAATTACGATTGTCGGTCCGTTGGCCTTTGATTTCAAAAGGTCTGTGTAAGAATGCGGGAAAATGCAAAGACCAAGCCCGGAGTACGGTACCTATCAGTCGCGTTCCGTAGGTGTGCTCCAATTCTCGAGCAAAGCTCTTCTAGCGAAAGAGAATTTACAATCACGAAATTACAGTGGTGGATGTTTTGAGTCTTAATTTTGAAAGGTTTGCACAAGAATGTGCGAAAATATAAAGGCCGAGCGCGAAGCGCGAGAACCAACAGTCGCGCGCGCAGCGCGCCATGTCAGTGTGCTCGCATAGTGGGCAGATTTTTTAAAAACATTTTGGACAAGAAATGTGTTTTCGAGATTAAGGTTAGAATGTCTTATTTCAATTCCAGTCATCTATTTCCATATTCTTTGCATAATCTGGATCAAATTTTTTAACAGACACATTGATTGAAGTTGATTGAAGCTTATAATGCATTAAAACTTACATGATATGAATGAAAAATTATGTTTTTTTCATAAACATGTTAGGCAAGAAATGTGTTTTTGATTGTATGAGATAGAAATTCTATCGTATAAATACTTTTATACAAAACTTGAAATGCATCTTTAAAATTCTACCTACTCGCCAAATCGGAATTAGCGATAAGTATTCCGCTAATTCAAATCAGCGTATATACGCTGCTAAAACAGCGTACAGCAGAATAAGCGGTATACTTATCGCTGATTCAGATTTAGAGATTATTCTTTCTAATTCTGACTTTTAGCCGAAATTCGGGATCATTTACAAATTATGTAAATACGTAAAAAACGTGATGCGAGAGACTACTGGTAATCTCAAAAGCTCAATAAACTGCCACCGCATTTTGCATAAGCAATGGAATTTGATAATATAAATTAAAACGAATTCCATGCTTCACAGGAATATTAAATAATGTTAATTTTCAGACTCATAGAAAATAATAAGTTATAACTAAAAATACTTACTTAAAACAAAAAATAGTGTATTGTTACAGTAACCTCACTCAGAAGCAGAAGAGTACCATTGAATTGCTTGCATAAACTTTTACTTGTTTTGCGGTGTAAAAACTGTGTGACTGAATAAAATATGACACTATATCCATTATAGTGAGCGAGGGCTCTGGACTCACATTTTTACTAAAATCTATATCTGTAATAACATACGGATCAAAATTTTCAATTGTTTTCATTTTTTGGATAAATCGGCTCTTGACATCTCCCGATAATTTTGTAAAATATTCATTCTACATTTCGGAAAAACGAAAAACAATTTTTTTAAACTCCAGCAACGCATAAAAACTATAGGGGGATAGGACAATGTTATTTTTTTAGTAGTCCGGCCATTTTAATTTTTACGGCTTAATGAGAATGACCTATAAGACGTGTAGTGTAGTGTAATAAATCAAAGACACACGAGACATGCGCGCGCGTAATCACATCACTTTTAGTTAGTCGTGCCATACTACTTTCTCCCAAAGGTGCGAAATTGTCTTTCGCCACGCCACACAATGATTGGAAAATAGAAAAAGATGGACAAAATGCGAAAAAAAAACAATTTTTATTATTGAAAATCTAACTGTTGTAGTCGGTGCTAGGCAGTTTGATAAGTCCCTGAAAAATGAAACAGGGAGACGTTTTTTTGGCCAAAGCCGGTTTTATTTTTCAACATACTCTCCTTTTAGGTCGATACAGCGAGTCCAACGATTTTCTAACTTTTTGATACCGTCCGAAAAGTACTCGATCGGAAGGTCTCCAAAATACGCCTCAGTTTCAGCTATGAGCCCCTCATTTGAGTAAAGACGCTTACCGGTGAGCCATCTCTTCAGGTTAGGGAACAAGTAATAGTCGGCTTAACCTACATAGAGGTTTAACCTATCCTAACCTAACAAAACCTGATCTAACCTAACCTAGCCGAATGAAATTCAACCACACGTGTAGCTATGAAGCGTACGGTTCTCAGTCTTAAATTTGTGCTATATTTAATAGGTTAACTCGATCTTAACCTACAAATGAATGTAACTAAACAGAACCTAACGAAATTTTGCTTAACGCAACACAACTTAACTTAAGTGTTCCCGTAGTAACACAATAAAATTCATTTCATTGTACTACAGGTGGTTAAAAATTTAGACGCACATTACTGATTTGAAGAAACTTAGAACTACAAGTAGAATCTACTACCAGTAGCAAATGTGTGCTACATCGAAGAATACATCTTCAGCGAAGAACAAGGGGAAAGTTTTCCTCAATACATAAAAGTGATGGAAGAACGATATCAGGGTAGATGGGACGATGTCATGATGGCTGATTTTTGCTGGATGTTGAAAAGGGAAACGAATGTAGGTCTTAAACGTAAGAAAACTCTTTGCATCGTTCCTTCGAAGAAAAAAGGACACGTTATAGCAGGCAGAAAATAGACTGAAGTAGGTCTATGAATCAATTTAATTACGATAAAAAGCAAGATAAAATGTAAACACGAAAGATAGTATAAATATATCCCTTAAGTTTAAGAAAAGCAGAGAGAAAAAAATTTTCAATAAAACTCTCATTCATTTGCATGTTTAAGTTATAGATCTACATTTTAATTGATACAAACATTGTCAGGTTAATTGAAATGGGGTCAATTCTACTTGTAGTTCTAAGTTTCTTCAAATGAGTAATGTGCGTCTAAATTTTTAAACACCTGTGGTACAATGAAATGAATTTTATTGTGTTAAAACGGGAACACTTAAGTTAAGTTGTGTTGCGTTAAGCAAAATTTCGTTAGGTTCTGTTTAGTTACATTCATTTGTAGGTTAAGATCGAGTTAACCTATTAAATATAGCACAAATTTAAGACTGAGAACCGTACGCTTACATAGCTACACTTTTGGTTGAATTTCATTCGGCTAGGTTAGGTTAGGTCAGGTTTTGTTAGGTTAGGATAGGTTAAACCTCTATGTAGCTTAAGCCGAAGCTGAATGAAACGGCACCGCAAACACAACGGGACAACACCATGAGTTTAATTGTGTTACGTGAAGTTAAGTTAGGTTAGGTTAGGTAAGTTTTTTTAGGTTAGGATAGGTTTGACCTCTTTGCAGGTTAAGCCCAAGCTGATTCAAATGGTACCGCAAACACCCCACAATCGAAATATGCTTCCAGAGCTTTACGTGTAGTTAAACACTTTTTTTGTGTGGTTGTGTAATTTATTATCGTTAATATGATAAACAAATTTAATAAAGTTTTTTTTCGATGTCAACTGTTTTAATTAGAAACTTCATGATTCGTCGAAAAGTCACTAAAAATTATATTATAGTATACATCTAGTATGTTTTGTATTCTGTCAGTAATTTTCATGTATTAAATAATATAATTAGACGTGAGGATTGCAAGAATATTTGTAGAAAATCAAATTAATGTCTCGAAAATATCTATCATAGTTAATAATCCATCTAAATTGACGATTCTTGATCTAGTTCCGTGCTCAGCGAGCTTTAAAGCAAAAGCATATTGAGCTTTGTCCGCCATATTGGAAGTGCCAGTTTGAATTTCGAAAATCTGAATTGACCATCGTAATCAGCGATCCCGAAAATGAAAGTATGCCGAGTTTTAAAAAGATTCAATGACTTTTGCCAAAATTTGTCCGCCATATTTGATCCGCCATTTTGGATTTCGAAAATCTGATTGAAGTATCGTAATAAGTGATCTCAAAAACGTAAGCATTACGAGTTTCAAAAATATTGAATAAATTCCTAAAATTTGTCCGCTATTTATGATACGCTATTTTGAATTCATAAAATCTGAATCCAGTATCTTAATCAGTGACCACGAAAACGTAACCATAATGAAATTTATGGAGTTCCGATAACACCTTCATATTTTGGCCAGCTTTTTGGACTTTCAGACCACTTTGCACCAGCTGATACCCAGCAGGAATCAGCCAACTTTTCAATTATTTAAAAGTTATTAGTGAAATAGTCAATATAACTTTAAAAAACTTCGTCATTCACTAAATTCCTATTTATAATCAAAGTGCAATGTACGGGTGGAGTTTTCGTCAAAATTCAATGTCAATGTCAGAATTTTTACCTGAGTACTGCTGCTTTTAGGTTAGGTATCTTAATTATGTACTTCATTGAACTTATCCACTTGAAACTCAGTATAATTTATGTTCAACTAGAAACAAATATAATGCTTTATTATTTAGAATTAAACATTACTTGTGTAAAGTGAAATTACCTGGATCTTCTAAGAATTTATCAATATACATGTATATTAAATTAAATGCGCAGCCTCTTAATAACTATTTCATAGACCGAGTTCTTAAACGTACTATAAAAATGTATAGTAAATGTATATTAAAATTTCAAA
>NC_046661.1:38361522-38362660 GCF_010883055.1 Belonocnema kinseyi | reverse complement strand
GATAACATAAAATAAGTTGGACTTGAAATGAAGGATGAAACCACCCTTGAATCGAGCAAAACACGACCTAAAAATGTTTTTCGGGGTTTATCTTGGAAAGGGTATTCATTTGGAGTAGTGCCACGGACGGAGAACAAGCTAAGATTTCTTGATATCGGGACAAGAAAGGTTATGCACATGAACAAAAGCATGGATCTTAAGTTTTCCGTTCCGCGACTGTACATCTTACGCCGTCAAGGGGGTCGCGGAATATTGAGTCTTGAATGTCTTTACAACAGGATTATTCTGGATACAGCACATAGAGTTGCAAATGGAAGAGACCCTCTTCTTAAAATGGTCAGGAATCACGAAGAAGTGGGCAAAGGAGCGTTTCTGTACAAAGCAGAGGAGGAGGCTGTTGAAGCACTCGGACTTGACTTCAGTATTAGAGGTGAGCAAAATGCATCAAATCTTATCTATCTCGAGTACTCACTCCTGAAAGCCCGGAATAAGAAAGCACAAGAGAAAAACTTTCGTGAACAGCTCCTCGATAAGTGGATGCACGGTATCTTCCACAGAAATGTAAAGCATCAATCAATGTCTTGTGAGCTAACGTTTGCTTTCCTTAAATCGTCCGGATTGAAGTCTGGTACGGAGGGTTTCATTTTTGTATGCCAAGACGGTGTCATTTCCACCTTAACATACCGCCGCCACATTTCGAGCCAGGATATTCCTGATGGTAGCTGCAGGGCGTGCTTTGCACACCCCGAGCATTTAGCTCACATACTACCTAGTTGTCCAACTCACGCGGGAACGACCTACATTCAAAGGCACAATGCGGCACTAAGGGTGCTTTATTACCATCTCTGTCACTCCTACGGCATTAACCTTAATATCGCCACTTGCTAATGGCCTAAAAAGCATCCCTTCGTGTCAACAACATGCGAGAACACTTGCGGCAAAAATGCAGAAGGCGGTTGTCCTTGGGTCGCTCCGTGTTCTTAGGGTGCACGAGGCTTTTGCTGAATCGACGTATTTATTCCTTTACAGACTGTAACCACCTCTCTCACGGTCGTGAGACGTGGTTGTGGCTGCAATTTTACCGCGATTTCGCTGGAAGCCGGTGCAATTTTCCAGATTAGTACCCGCTCCCGGCGAA
>NC_046661.1:38359289-38361422 GCF_010883055.1 Belonocnema kinseyi | reverse complement strand
CTCCAGCGCAAAGGTGTCGTATGGCGTTTCTATCAACGAGCTCAGGATCTTCAGGGATGCCATTAAGTTTTCCTCGCTTCAAATAAACCTTGGCGCATTTGTGTAATCCAAATTTCATTCCAATTTCCTTAGTATATCGTTCGACAATCCCCAGAGCTAGAAGCAGTTGCTCTCTGTTTTTAGCATAGATCTTAAGATCGTCCATGTAAAATACATGAGTGACCTTGTACTTTCGATCTGCAGGTTTGCCGCACAAGTATCCGTCGGAATGGCGAAGTACTAAAGATAGTGGCAATAATGTAAGGCAAAAGAGGAATGGGCTCATGGTGTCGCCCTGAAAGACACCTCTCTGAAAGGTGACCTTGTTAGTTGTCAAACGATTTTTTCCAGATGAGACAGTAAATCTGGTTTTCCAAAGCGGCATCAATCTCTCTATGCACCCAACCATTTGCGGATGAACCTTTAAGATTTCCAAAAAAAGATGATAAGTCTATGGAATGTCGAATCGAAAGCTTTCCGATCATCAATTCAGGCCATCGATAAGTCACGCTAGTAGAATGCTCCATCTTTGCAGACACATCTATCGATGAGCAGGTTCTCCCGACATCCGTCTACGCCTTTCTTTGAGCCTCGATGTTCATACATTTCTTGCTACACAGGTTCAATCGCCCGAACAATCCTATCATTTAGGATCGCTGTGAATATCTTATAAAGCGTGTTCAGACAAGTTATTGGCCTGTAATTCTTCGGGTCAGCTAAGTTGCCTATTTTCGGCAGAAGTATTGTGCGCCCTTCCACCAACCACTCCGGAATCGGCTCTTCCGACTTCAAATATGAGGTTAAAATACGGGCCAAATTCTAATGGGTTGAAGAAAACTTCTTCCACCAGAAGGTTTTGATACAATCTGGTCCCGGTGCGGAATAGTTCTTCATTCCTCATATACTTTTTTCAACTCCTCGGTGGTGATGGGTGGGCATTCTTTATTAGGTGTTATGAGGGCAACACATAACGCCTTGAAGCTATTTATATTTTCTGAGTCTTCGTCCAGTCTATGCTGTACTACGTCTACTTCTCCCCAAAATACTTCGACCTCCTCTGGTTTGGGTGGGTGTTCGACAGTAACTGGAGGGTCTTGGAAGAGTCGAGATTAGTCAGAGAGAAACTGCTGATTGTCTCTGACCCAGCTCTCCCTCCGCTCTAGACTTCTCTTAGCGCCAGATAGTATCCGTATTCTCTCAACAATATGCTGTCTGATGGTCAGCAGCTTTGACTTGTTAAGTGTGTGATAACGGGTCCGGAGTTCGCGCGCGAACTTTCGAACCTTGGCGGTAAAATTCCTGCCAGATGTGATGTAGTCAATCACACACTGAATGCGGGACGCGTACTGTCTTGCCCAGCCTATCTTTATGGCAAGTTGATGCTTTCGTCTTTTGGTCTTATGATCAGCCGTTGGTTTTGCTTTACGGTTCGCATCGGCCGAAACTCTGGCTGCATTATACACACAATAATTGATAGCCCAGAGGTCGGATTCTCCGGAAAAATGTCCACGAAGGTCGTCATCCATTTCAGCCAGATCTTTAGGCTTGAGAGAAACCTTGGTGTTGATGTTTCTCCGGGTCGTAAAGCATCGCTCTTCACCTATTGAATGCCTGTCCGCGGTTGGTCTTAGTGTCGCCTCTCTTTCTCTGTTGCCGGCTTGTTCTAGCTGTGGTAGAGTAGGCATTCCGCTTACATAGCCCCCTTTACGGAGTTCAGGGGCCACACTCGCATCGTAGCACTGTAGCAAGTCGTGATTCAGTCTCTCCGTCCACACAAAGGTAGCGAGATCCCGCCGATCCATCGTATTGAATCCATTTTCATTGGCTCCCCAGCTCTATATTGGTCTGCATTGTTGGCCAACCCATTGTCGGGAGCCCTGCGCGTTCTGTTGTTTTGAACCGCACTTACTACAACTTTGTTTGGTGTTGTCATTGTTGTTCCCACGAGAAGCTAGGGAAAGGGGTTCGTCCATCCTTGTGGAGTCCCGCATACAAGGATAAGGCTACGTACTCTGAGAGGTCGCCCGGTATCCCAGAGTCACCGTTCTAGACACCTCACCCAGGTGCCATTCAGCTTTCGGCACGGTTTTCACA
>NC_046661.1:38351356-38359189 GCF_010883055.1 Belonocnema kinseyi | reverse complement strand
CCTGAACGTATCACTTGTTTTGTGAATGAGCCCTGAAGGCGGTAGCGAAATTGTTATTTATTATAATATAATAAATAGTAATAATTTAATTAATGTATATGAGAATTAAGTGTTATTATTATACGAGGTGTGTTCAAAAAATAAGGTGACTTTATGGTTTTCTCAAAAAATATTCATTTATTCCTCAATATTTATGTTGTCTCCTTCAAAGTAATCCCCCTCAGACATAATACACTTATGCGAATGCTTTTTTTAATCATCGAAGCACTTCTGCTAATCATTTTGTTGTATAGCCTTGAGTTCTTTCAGCGATGCATTTTTGATCTCCTCAATCGTTGAAAATCGATGTCCTTTTATGGGTCTCTTCAGTTTTGGGAAAAGAAAAAAGTCACTGGGGGCCAAATCCGGTGAATATGGAGGCTGAGGCATGACTGTGGTGCTGTTTTTGGTCAGAAAATCTTTCACAAGTAACGATGAATGAGCAGGTGCATTATCTCGCAAACCGCATGGCATGAGCCAACCGATATGCCAATATCTTCAGCAACTTCTCTGATGGTAAATGGACGATTTTTCAACAGCATTTCTTCCACTGCTTGAACGTTTTCATCTGTTTTGGCGTGCTGGGACGTCCAGGGCGAGGTTCGTCTTTGACATCCTCTCGACCTTCTTGGAACAGCTTGTACCTCTTATACACATTGTTCTTACTCAGAGTAGACTCACCGTATGCAACTGTCAACATTTCAAGAGTTTTAGAGTACTGGATTCCATTTTTCACACAAAATTTAATGCAAACTCTTTGCTCCATTTTTTTCGAAAGAAGAAAATCGCCGAGCACACCAAACCCTTCTAACCTTTTACGCCTCTGCCAGAAAAACAACACGAGCTATATAGTCAAAACTGTAAACATATGATCGTGACGAGTGTACCAATCCAACAAAACAAAAAATTTTAAACTTGCATGTGCGTAGGCCGCGAAAATTGAAAAGTCACCTTACTTTTTGAACACACCTCGTATATTATATTATTATTTGAAACTAAGCTTGGAATGAAAACTTTTTAATCATATAATCATTAGAAAACAATGAAGCATGACGCATACAGCATCGATGAACTATATAAACTATATTGAGTATTCTAACTACAGTACTATTTTAGACAGGAATATGCAACCGTCATTCTGGTTCCTGGACAGTTCGCGGGAATCAGTGCGATAAGCATGTCGTATAGTTTAATTAAAATTAAGTTTAGACTACAAGAAAAATGGTCTGCTGCAGTGCTCGCTTTTGTAAAAATAGAAGCGAGGATGGATTTAAACTTTGCCGTTTTCCACTAGGGCGAAGAGAAAGACTGTCAATGTAGATCATAAATTGTAGACGCGACAAATGGAACCTGAATTTAAATTGAAGATTATGCGAAGTTATTACTAATATTTATGACTATCACAATATAATTCAAACATAGGGGGTCTGAAGATTATGTTTACATATAATTAAATTGCCAATGTGCATTTTTTGCTATATTAAAGCGAAATTAATTCCAGAAGAAAGTAAGGTTAGGAACCCGTTTTTCTACAGAACGACGCACGTTAACCCACGCAAATAAAAAGGACGTATGATGTGAAATATAAATAGCTATCTTAAACTCTTGAAAAAGTATTGTATTAATGTTTGAACTATAGTCTATTATTATTTTATGATTTGTTAATACTTATTTAAAAAATCATATGATTATAATTTTAGCGCACGCCTATTTATAAACTGAGTAAAATTTCGTTTGCAATCATAATTTTCGCAAGAAATACTTTTTGACAAATGTGTGGGTTAAAAAATCATATAGACAAATTTAAATATTTCATATAATATACTATATGTAATTTTATTTATAATTTATGTTTTGATAACAATGCTTCAGTATAATTTAAAAATAAATAATCTGTATCATGTAAGTGTATTTATATAATTCAATATCAATTTAGCGATTTTGAATTTGGCGGGGAACCAGAATGGCAGCTTGCATATTCCCATCTAATATAGTACCTTAATCTAACCAGCCCCCCCCCCCCCCCCCCCCCCCCCCCCCCCTCGACCGTGTATGTGTATGTAGTAGTGGTTTTCTTACGATTCAGAGGGGAAATGTCGGTCAAACTGAGCCAACAGATAGCACCACAAAAAGTAGGTCTGTCTTTTTCATTGAACTGCATTAAGAAAAAGCAAAAATAATTAAAAACTTGATGCTGTTTGCAAATAAAGAAAAAAGAATATATGAAAAAATAAGAGTAACTATTACTAATTATTTTTTTTAAAAAAGTCATGAAAATATGTAGTTTAATATGAATAAAAATTAATTTTTGAGATACATTTTCAAAGCAGTTCGAACTTTATACTTTTGTGATTTCTTTTGCTCATATTATCGATTTTATTATTTGTTAAAGTTAAGCAAAATTATTTTTGGTTAAAATTATTAATGTAGCTAATGAAAAAATTTATAATATTAAAGACCTCAATGACAAAATTATTTAAAACATATACATGATAAGAAGAATTAATGACAAATATATTACTTATATCCAATATAAATATAATAATAATTAAAATATGTAACACTACAACTTAAGTTGCAAAGTAAAGAATCTTTGTTCCTTTAAGATCTTAAAAATTTCAAGTTTTGAAAGAAATATTTTTAAAAAGTAATGGTAATTGTAATTAAAAATGTTTGAAGGAATCATTTAGAAAAAAGTCAATGACACGAATGATAAATGAGAAAATGGATTTAATATAATGTATATATTTATTTAAATTGAACCAAACATCATATATACATTTATAAAGTTCAATAATTTATTTTTTTCTTAATCTTGAAAGCTTTTTTCTCGCTGCATTCAGCCCCTAATAATTTTATTTAAAAATTTTCATTTAAAGGAGATTTTGAATTAAAAAGTTAATTATATTATTGCAAAACTTCATTTCTAAAATAAAAAGACTATAAGCTATTAAAATCTATAAACAAACGTACTGTGCTCATGACGCACGTTTGGAGGAAATGCACTTTTTTCATTCAAAAAAGTCCAGAGCCTTCAATTTTCTTGCAATTTTGAATTTTTCTGTTTTATATTAAAGATCATTAAATTCTAAAGATCTTGACTCTTCGAAATTTTGTCTCCTCTATTTTTTTATCAATAATTTTTTCAGTCGAAGTATGAACAAACTCTAATTATCGGTGAAAAACATTTTTTTGTCTAAAAGTGTTTCCGATTAATGTAGGAATGACATTTAATAAAAAAATAATTTAAAATTTTATAATAACCACTGTGATAAACAATTTTTGTGTGAAAATATTAGAATTTGAGATCTTTCAAATTATAATTTCCTTTAATGGTCAAAACGACTTCAGGTATTTATTAAAATAATAAATATTTAATAATATTTGATAAAATATAACAATTTAAATTTTTGTAAACAAATTGGAGAAACAAATTTAAAATGTTTGCCCTTTCGCATAGAACATTTTTTTTGCACTGGAAATGTTTTCAGCTATTGGACGAATAACTGCTAGTCACAAAAATGTTCGAAGAGTTAACAATAACCACTTTTATTAACAATTCTTGTGACAAAATATTTAAACTTAAGGTTTTATCAAATTTAAATTTTCTTTGATGACCAAGTCGGTGGGTTATTGTCTAAAGATTTTGTATTGAGTGAATATTAGCATGCAGTGTTATGATTGATTTCCAATCTATTACGATTGAAAACCCGACTTTTTCCGAGTGTTACTGGCAACATTGGGGCATTTTTATGTAAATTGTTTATAAACATGTAAGTTGTTATATTCCACTAAATATGATCAAAGATACATTTTAGGAATATCCGTAGCCATTGTAGCGATTAAAGAAAATAAAAATTTTGATAAAACCTTACATTTGAATATTTTGTCACGAGAATTATTCATAACAATGGTTATTTTTAACTTCTCACATATTTTTGTGACTAGCAGTTATTCGCCCAACAGCTTAAAATATTTCCAGTGCAAAAAAAAAATTTCAATGCGAAAGGACCAAATTTTAGAATTTCTTTATATAATGTATTTACAAAAATTGAAATTGTTATATTTTATCAATTATTATTACATATTTATTGTTTCAGGGAATACCTGAAGTCTTCCTGGTGCTTAAAGGAAATTATAATTTGAAAAATCTCAAATTATAATATTTTGCCACAAGAATTGTTTATAACAATAGTTAGTATAAACTTTTTAATTCTTTTTATTAAATGTAATTCCTACATTAATGTGAAGCACTTTTAGCACCAAAAAATGTTACCGATAATAAGGCTATTTGTTAATTTGTTTATCAAATTTGTTTCCAACATATAAATGGAATGATAAACAAATTATTTGTATTTCATGAGCACCTGAACATTAATTTTAGACAATATAAAGTTTCCCGGATCAGTTATCAAAGCGTAAAAAAATTTTATGCACAAAATTTCAGTTTTTCCATGCTTTGAGTAGAAAAATTATTAATAAACAAATAGAGAAGACAAAAGTTCGGAGCGTCAAGCTGAACGAAAAAAGTGAATTTCCTCCTACACTCCGACATGAATACAGTACGTTTGTTTATAGATTTTAATAGTTTATAGTCTGTTAATTTTAGAAATGAGGTTTGCAATAATATAATTAATTATTTATTTCAAAATCTCCTTAAAATAAAAAATTTTTAATAAAATTATTAGGGGTTGAATGTAGCGAGAAAAAAACTTTCAAGATTAAGCAACAAATAAATGATTGCACTGTATAAATGTATATATGATAATCAGTTCAATTTAAATAAATATGTATGTTATATTAAATAATATTATATCCAGTTTCTCATTTATTAGTCTTTTCATTAACATTTTACCAAATTATTCCCTCAATATACAATATATGTCATATATTTTTTATTAATTCTTCTGATCATGTATATGTTTTAAATATTTTTGTCAATGAGGTCTTTAATATTATTAATTTTTTCATTAGCTACGTTAATAATTTTAACCAAAAATAATTTTGCTTAACTTTAACAAATAATAAAATCAATAATATGAGCAAAATAAATCACAAAAATATAAAGTTCGAACTGCTTTGAAAATGTGTCTCAAAATTAAATTTTATTCATATTAAACTACATATTTTCATGACTTTTTCTTTTTTTAAATAATTAGTAATAGTTAGACTTATTTTCTCATTTTTTTTGTTTATTTTTTTTGTTTATTTTTTGTTTTTTTGTTTAAAACGCTCGTGCGCATAATCAAATGACACATCGTAAGATGGCGGCTCTCCCCACTCATGGAATTCGTCCCCCTCCCGTGGATTCAACCCCGCTCGACCAATTTAGGATGGCATGCCTAGTCCCTTGTTTATGTCCATGGGCTGATTCTAACATTACGTCATACTCGGTCGGTAACGTGGAAATCTATGAGGCCATATCACTTGGTGGAATGCAAAGCATTGATTACATAGGAGTTTTGACTAAAATTCATGTTTGTAGACGAAAGTAAGTGAAAAATCATGATATGGCTTTGCTTCTCAGATAGAAAAGCCATTTCTTCAATTATTGTTAGCAATCGGGAAGTGTGCGATTTGGATAATCCATCAAGAAAAAATATAATGTGCCGTGATTGAGGTCAGGTTGCATTGTTGGGATAGTTGGCGGTCAACATTTTTGAATTTTGGTAGTTCGTTAAAGTGTGTTTTGCAAAGATGTGAAGTGATTATTTTTACACTTTGAGAAAACAAAAATTATCAAAGACTGTGATCCTTCTTAGAAATCCTATAAGACTTCTTGAAAATCCTCAAACTTCTCCGACTTTTTTTTAAATCCCTCCAAATTCTTTGCAATAATTTCAATTCTTTTGACTTATCTCAAAATTGACTAAAATTAATTTTAATTACGTAAAATCTTTAAAATATTCTTAAATTCCTTTAAATCTCTTGCCAATCCTTAAAATCTTTGAATTTTTGCAAATAACTTAAAATCTTTTGAAACAACTTTTAAATTACTTGCTTAACATTTTTTAAAGTTACTAAAACTTATGGAAATATTTTTAAATCCTTTGGAAATAAACTTTAAAATCCCGTCAAGTCCCTAGTTATTCCTTAAAATCACTTGAACTCTTAGAAATCCTGTAACATTTGTTGATTATCCTTAAACTCTTCCGATTTTTTTAAATCCCTTCAAATTCTTTACACTTATTTAAAATCTTTTGAAGTTTCCCGAAAATGACTTAAATTAATTCAAATCTCATAAAGTCCTTTAAATTTTCTTAAACTCTTTTAAATCTCTTTAAAATCCTTACAACCTTTGAATTTTTTCAAATTCATTAAAATCTTTTTAAATAACTTTTCAAAAAATCACTTGAAATTCTTAATGTCACTAAAACTGCCTTAAAATCCTACAAAATGACTTGTAAATTCTTCATCCTTTTTGATTTATTTTTAAAACCTTTAAAAAGAAACTTGAAGATTCCGCCAAGTCCCTAGTAATTCCTTGAAATCACTTGAATTCTTAGAAATCTCGTAAGATTTCTTAAAAATCCTTAAAGTTCTTCGAAGTTTTTTGAATTCCCTTCAATTTCTTTGAAATAATTTTAAATATTGTAAAATTGTCTAAAATTAATTCAAATCTTTTAAATCGAAAATCCTTCAAATTTTCTTAGGCTCCTTAAAATCTCTTGAAAATCCTTAAATCAATCAATTTCTTTAAATACCCTGAAATTTTGAAAATTCATTACATCTGTTTTAATAACTTTTCAATAACTCGCTTGACTTTCTTTAAAATCACTGAAACTGTCGTCAAATCTTATAAAATATCTTGTTTCGATTAAAATCTCCTAAAATCCTTAAATTTTTTAGACTCCTTAAAATCTCTTGAAAATCCTTTAATCATTGAATTTTTTAAATCCTTTGAAGCCTCTTAAAATTTATTAAAATATTTTTAAATAACGTTCTAAATAGATTTAAAATCTTTAAAATCACTAAAACTGTCTTAAAGTCTTTATAAATTTCTTGCCAATCTTGAAACGGTTTTTAATTATGTTTAAATTCTTTAAAAGAATATCTTGGAGTTTTTTTAATGCTTTAACTCTTCCGAATTTTTTTGAAATTCCTTCAGCTTCTTTGAAATCATTTTAAATTTTAGAAATTGAGTACAGTTAATTAAAATTCTTTGAATTTTCTTTCCTTAAAATATTTCTAAAAAATTACATCCCTTGAAATCTCTTCGAATTCATTAAAATCTTGTTAAATAATTTTTTAATAGATTGAAAATCTTTAAAATCACTAAAGCAGTCTTAAAATCTTTAAAAAATTCCTGTAAACCTTGAAGCGTTTTTGAAATATTATTAATCCTTTAAAAGAAAATCTTGAAGGATTTTTTTAAAATCGCTTGACATTTTTTAAAATCACCTAAACTGCCTTAAAATCTCTTGACATCATTAAACCTTTTTGGGTTCTTTAAAAAATCTTTAAAATTCCTTCAAAATTGTTCAATTTTTCTGCATTCTTTTAAAATTCTTTCGAATTTTGTATAATCGTTAAAAACCTCTTGAGAAATCCTACGATCACTTAAAGTCCTTTAAAATCCTTTAAAGTCTCTTTGATAATGACTTTATGTGATATGAAACTACTTAAAATCACTTATTACCAGGTGTATACATATGAAACCGGTATTGCCATCTAGCGGCCAGTAGGCACACATGTAGGCACTGTCGGAACTTACCATTTGTGCTAATTGGCGTATTGTCATCTGTCAACAATATCCAATACCAAACTTTTCAAGTTTCATATGACATCGTGATT
>NC_046661.1:38336225-38351256 GCF_010883055.1 Belonocnema kinseyi | reverse complement strand
GCTCCATCCGACTACCACTTATTTGCATCGATGGGGCACGCACTCAGCGAACAGCGCTTCACTTCTTACGAAAATGTTGGAAAATGGCTCGACGACTGGTTTTCTACAAAAAACGAAGACTTTTTTTTGGAAAGGTATCCATAAATTGCCTGAGAGGTGGACAAAATGTGTAGCCAGCGAGGGCGCATACTTTAAATAAAATATTTGTTATCATTCTCTTGAAATAAATGTGTTTTTTTCTTGAAAAAATACCGGTTTCATACGTATACACCTGGTATCGAAAAGTATTATGGCATAAGTCGCCGGCAATTGAGGTTACAACCTTAATTACGGCAAATTATAATTTTTCGCGATGGATGGCCTGATCGCACATTTTCCATATTGCCAACAATAATTTAAAAAATGGCTTTTCTTTCTTAAGGGCACGTGACACAGTTAAATACCTATATTACCGACCTCACTTTATCAGTTCACTGAATATTTTTGTGAACCTAAGAACTTTTTTTGTAAATAAAATATCGAGCTGAAACATTGGAAAATGTATTAGAGTACAATAAAGTACGTTTAGGTACTGTATTTTGGTAGGAACTTCACTGAAAATTATTTTAACTTTTTTCTGAACCTCGACATTTTTTGAGCGTTTGAACTTTCTTTATACATAAAATATCGGTCTCAAACTTTGAGAAATGCAAGAGCTGAAAGAAAACTACGTTTAAGTACAAATCTTAGTAATAAAAGATGTAAAAAAAAATATTTCAACTATCAATTCCATCGACATCAGCCGGTAACGTTGTACACGATAATGCGAACCCTGGCGGCCACTAAACGAGGCTCTTGAGGGTTCGTATTTTCGTGTACCTAAACGTACTTTATTGTACTCCAATACATCTTCCAAAGTTTCAGCTCGATATTTTATTTACAAAAAAAGTTCTTAGGTTCAAAAAAACATTCAGTGAACTGAAAAAGTGAGGTCGGTAATATAGGTATTTAGCTGTGTCTTTACACAATGAATAATTATTTGGGTTTATTTTCGTCAAATAATATTATGATTTAATTGGTTTCTTTATTTTTTGGCTATTAATGGTGTAACCGCGTGGTATATGCACAAATAAAATAAAATATAAATAAAATATAATTGAATCAAATAATTCTCTCATCATTAAGTTTTTTTGTAATAAAAGTATGAACTTTCTCATGTTCAATGGGAAAATTGCCAAGACGTTGTGTAAAACAGACTATTTTTTAAAGGGTATTGTCAATTCCTTATCATTTCGGCGAAATTCCCAACTACCTGAGGTGTATTCCGCTCTTTGAAACAATATTCCCCTAACTGTAGGAAAAATACCCAGCTCATTAGGGAAAGCCACTTTCCAAACTGAATTTGGGAATTTTCCTTAAGGAACAGTTGGGAAAATTCCCAAAATATTTTACAGAGCACTCTCTAGTATACGCGAACGTTGTAGTTCTATTAGCATTAGAAAAGGGAATGAACCTAATGATGAGAATCTTCGAAGAGTAAGTGGGAGCAAAAGATTTGACGGTGAACGTAGATAAGATAAAGGTGATGTGCTTTAGAAATAGAAAGATCAGAATAAATTATGTTTGGAAGATGAACGGACAAAAAGTAGAAATTGTGGAGGAGTTCTGTTACCTATGTTTTTGGTTTGAGGCAGAATGAGGAAACAAGCTGCAGGTAAGGAAAAGAATTGAATGTGCGAGTAAAGTGATTGGTCATGTATGGGATATAGGGAAGAGAATGTTTAATGACGATTGGAAGATGCCGGTTTGGTTGCTTGACGCGTTGGTTTGGGCGGTGTTGTATTATGGAGTGGAGGTCTGGGGTTGAAAGGAGTATAGGAACATGGAAAGCATAGATACATGTTAAGAGAAGAGTTAGGAAGGGAAAAATGCTAACTGAACAAATTAATAGAGTCTGGAGATTTGAAGAGAAGCTCAAAAGGCGAGAGAGACGTTGACTAAAACAAATACTTCGCAGTGAAATTAAGAACAATGCGGCGAGAGGCACTGTGAGAATTTCAAAATGGGAGGAAGAAAGGAGAAAAATGAAAAGGGTTTGCAATATACGAGAAAGGGTTATGGAGTGGCATGACCTACACCCATAGAGTTAAAGCTATTAGTAAAATAAGGAGAAGAGAGATGGGCAAAGCTTCGAGGTGCAATAGATGATATATGATGGTCAAAGGGTTGACGGAACCATAATATCTGATATTGGATAGATAAAAAGGAGAATATATGTAGAGCATGTGGATACGAAATGGAGTCATGGGCACATGTATTATAGAGATGTACAGGAAAGGAAGATGGACAGTTGAATGTAAATGAGTGTGTAAGATGGAGTTTGGATGGTAATGGACAGGGAGTGATGTGGATGAAGAAATTGGAAGAAGTAAGAGAAAGCAAGGGAGTAGGGCAGATCCAAACGGTTAATCAGAAAAAGAACAGTAAAAAACAAAAATTAATTTCAATATCGTGAAAATACATCTTTATGGTAAGAGTAAACGGAAGCCCCGCAAGATCGCTCACTTATAGAATTAATATTATTCTTGTTTATATTCCGTGTGGAGTGGTCATTTGCAATCGAATATGAATTCAAATTGCTTATCGCAAACGAGACCTGGGAGCTCGTTGATCGTCCACAAGATCGCAACATTATCGGCTGTAGAATTGTACTTCGAAATAAGTACGGCCCAAGTGGAGAAATCCAAAGGCGAAAAGCTCGACTCGTGGCAAAGGGATTCACACAACGCCCTGGAATTGACTTGCATGAAACGTTTGCTCCTGTTGCACGTCTGAGCTCCTTTAGAACAATAACAGCTCTTGCAGTTGAAAACGACCTAACAATCCATTTTTATTTCCCGTGCAGAAATTGCCCAACTTCTTCCTAAGTTCCGATCTGGGCCCGATTGGATTTTCCACATGTGGCCACAAGGGAGCAGAAGGTGTAGCTCGCGTCGGAACTACATAGGGTCAGGTTAGGTTAGACAAGATTATGTCAAGTTTGCTGTTGTCGTGACATTGTTTCGTTTTCATCGAACTTAAAATGCCAAAATCAAAAAGTACATTGCGAGCTAGGAAGCACATAATTGTCAGTGGGATTTCTTACATCCGCAATGTAGACGAGGAGAAAGTTCATACACCTATGATTTTTAAGGTCAAAACCCCAAAAACTATAAAAACTCCATGTTTTTTCCGTTTATTTCAGTCAATAATAAAAATTTACAAAAAAGTTTAAAATAAAAGTTGTAGATCTTTCAATGACACACATTCTATGTTCAATAAATTTATACACTACGTTTTCGAGAAAATATACGAAAAATCGCAGAAATACTACAAACTATTTAGCAGCTCGACTTAAATTGCATTAAGAAATTATAAAAATTATGAAATTGTAACAATAATTTGTATTTTTAAAATATCTAATAATTTTTACTTGTTTTTAGAATGTTTCTAAAAGATTCTTTAGATATTTATATGGTCAAGGTCGAATGTCATACATTGCGAAATTAGTGACTTTTGAGATTAGGGAAGTCCAACTTCATTTGTTCCTCACAAACTGCACGAAAATCGTTTCGATTACTCAAGTTATACGTCAACTTCCTATGCATTCACATTTCTTGAAAACATTAATTTATACAAAATAAATGAAATTCCCGATTAGTAACATTATATATTGAATGATTTTAATATTTTCTCGAACATAACTTCACTTTAAAAATCTCATTCCACGTGCCCCATGTCCGCTAATCAAACAAAAGGTACTCCAAAATAATATTAAAAAGGTTCAAAAATATTAATAATTGAAATTCATTTATAAATGTGTTTGTGTGTAATAGCTATAAATTTGAATATTGTTCTTCAAAACATAATAGTTCTCTCCGAAATGTAAACTCTTAACGATAAATTAAAGGAATACAAGCAGTTCAACAATTTAGAATATTGAAAATTTGAAGTTTTGTAAAACACAAAGTCTGAAAAACATAATATTAAACAACTTTTTAAATTTTACTAATCGGGCCCCATTTTTGATGCCTAGAGCTGGGCCCTGTCGGGTAGGGCGTTTCACTTACGGTCTGGCGCTAAACAGATTACCCTATCGGGTCACCAATTTTCCCGATCGGGGCCCGACCGGTGCCCCATCAATATTTCTGCACGGGTTAATTTAAATAAGGAAATTAATCTTTTAATTTATAACATTAATTTTAAAAACTGGCTTCATACCAGATAAGTGTATTTAACAATTGGATCTTGAGCTTTTCTTTAAAAGATATAATACCATAAATTTGAAAAAGCTAGTCAGGCACGCGTTGCATATTTTGTCAAATTTATTTTGACCAGGAGTTAATTAAAAATTATAGTCTGATATGATATTATTGAAAAAAATATAAAAAACATGCGTGATAGAACCCTGTAATTACGGAAAATTATTTCTCTAAGCACAAGCATATAATATTCCTGGGACATGATATTATCAAGTTTTTTATTTTCACAAATATTTTCATAATTTATAAATGTTATTTATCTCATGAAATGAAGTATAGAGGTATTTTCCAACCTAGAACAAAAAAGGCGAAAATTTGTATTCGAACCGATATTCTGCCCGTGTGACTGATCCGTATTCGAATGGTTTCTGGTCTGGCACAGAAAAAGAAAATTTGGCGAATGGAAGAACAATTAAAAAGAGAGAAGAAAGACGGTACGTGGATATCGAAACGAACCGAACCAATTCGCTGAAACATTCCGGTCTCGGACCAAACGTGGTCTGGCCATAATTGTGTCTATTTCTTCTTTCATCTCAAAGATTGAAATCCAACAGTTCACAAAATCACTTACGAATCGTTATCCAATACTGAGAACGTATGAATGTTTTCGAATTTAAGTCTCGTTTTTCTGGCTCAATGACATGTAGAATTGAAGCTCAGGTGAAAATAAACCTGGGTGGGCTCGATCAACGTCTTTAAATTTTTCGAATCTTATGATCGCTTTCGCGTGAAGTCTTCCAATTTCGTAATTCAAATTAGGGAAAAATGGTCCTACAAAGTAATCTGAAACTTGACAATATTACTGTAAGCTACATTTCTTCTGGCTTTGATGTTCACAATTTATGTACTTTTCAATTAAAGATTTCGCAAAGCACTATTTACACATACAGTGAAACTCTTCAATGGCCCTCCCTTCTATAGCCCTTCCGAGAATTGACGCCGCGTCGCATGCAGGTGTAACAGGAGCTGCGTGGGATTTGCGGCTGTCACATAGGCATGAATAAGATAAACGGAGCGGGCTATAATGATTTATTTGCCACCCACCGTCAGCCCCGAAATCGGTGCTATAGAAGAGTTTCACTGTATTTATTTCGAGCAGTTACGCCGAGACATAGCCACTATAGTCTAAAATTAACTATACCTTATAATCATATAGACAAGAATATATGCTTCCATCTAACATTAGGATTATATTCTTAGCGCCTATTTAGGTTGCAAATATTCTTCAACTTAGTGGGCAATTCTTAAAATTAGAATATCGTATTTTCAGTGAAAGCTGTAGTATATTTTTGTAAAGAGCATAAAACTTGTCAGATTCTAACATAATTCTAACAATTCAACCAACTTGATACAAATTAAGGTAGAGGTGAATATTTTTAATTGATTATACTTTTTTTAGATAGATTCTGAATTGACTTAAGAACAATTTTGTAGGAACGCTTTTTTAAAAAGCTCTTCTTCTTATTTTGTATATAACTGTCTAAGAATTCTCACATACATTAGTTAGTAATTGAAAAAGGTTGCTTATTTCTTAAAAACAGATTAATTAAAAAAAAGCTCTCATAAGGATTTACAAAACTTGGATATTGTATTCCATAAACTTTGGTCGGTAAATGCGTAAAAGTAGTCTGTAGTTACAATATATAAAATATTAATTACAGTTTTTTAAATCATAAAAATCATAAACTACGTTTTCTTTTAAACTTTAATTTTAATAATAATAAAAAAAATTAAATAGGTAGAAATCACGGTTCATTACTAATTTGGTTATATGATACTTTCGTATATATTCGAAAAAGGTTGCTTGTTTCTTAAAAACAGATTAAATAGCAAAAAGCTCTAATGAGGATTTACAAAACTTGGTTATTTTATCCTATGAAATTTGGTCAGTAAATGCGTTACAGTATTCTGTAGCTACAATTCATAAAATATTAATTACAGTTTTTTAAATCATAAAAATCATAAACTACGTTTTTTTGCAACCTTAAATTTTAATAATTATCCAAAAAAACAAAAGAAAAATTAAAAATATGTAAAAATCACATTCATTACTAATTCGGTTATATGGTATTCTCGTATAACTTAAAAAGCAATTTATGATTTTAAAAACAATCTTATTAACATATTTACATTTGGCTATTTTTAACAAATAAGCATAGTTTTTTCAAAGAAATCTAGTGATAATTCAAATATTATTCCTTAAAAAATTTTACCGCATAAAAATATTTGTGTTAATTTGTTCAGCAATTATTTGATGCAAATAAAGAATTTTGTCATTTTTCACTCTATCGACATCGCTCTTGCAATGCGGAACTTAAAATTACTGCTACAATAATAACGCTGACTTAAATGGCTCAGGCTAAAAGCGATTAATAATTTACTAATTGTGGAATTATTGTCTTTCATTATTAAGTTCATTGATACACTTTTTTATTTTTATTTTTCATATAACTATCAACAAAAACCCAGATTAACAAAACCTGCACTGTTAAGAATATATGTTGGAAACTTCCGCTACATGTATTGGAAGTTTATTTCCAAAGCGTAGGGTAACGCCACTATATATAATGTTGTAGTTTCTAGATGCATGTATTGTCATTTTATAATACATGCCCAGTAGTCTAACTCGACTGATGGAGCCAAAACTTTTGTTGCTGTATAGTATATAACGCGCGTCTTTATAGACTTCAAGGAATTCATGCCATCTAAAGAATTCGTGAATTTCAGAGAATTTATGAAATAAACAGAATTCACGGAATTCACGGAATTCATATAAAGCCCGCAATTCGAGGATTTAATAAAGTTATTGGAATTCATGGAATTGACGGAATTCATGGAATTTACGAAATTCACGGCATTCGCAGAATTCAAGAAAATCATGAAATTGACGAAATCCGGAAAAAGCACGGACATCAAGGAATTCACGGAATTCACGAAATTGAACTCATTCGTAAAATTCAAGAAAATCGCGGCATTCATCAAATTAAAAGAATTCATAAAATTTATTGAATCAATGAAATTTAATAAAATAAGTGAAATCAAGGAATGTATAGAATTCATGAATTCTAAAGAAATCCTTCAATTCAATTATTTCCGTGTCTTGCGTGAATTCCAAGAATTATTTGAATTCGTGAAATTCCTTTAATACCCTGCATTCCGCGATTTCCATGAATTTAATTAATCCCATGAATTTTGTAAATTCCATCAATTCTGCGAATTCCTTAAATTCTATGAATTACATGAACGTGAATGCCTTGAATTCCTTATTCCATGACTTTCGTGAATTAGGCGAGTACCATGAATCCCATAAATTCTTTGAAATTTCGTGAATTCCATAACTTAAGCGTATACCGTGAATTCCGTAAATTTCATGAATTATGCGCATTTCTGATATTCTATAAATTCCATGAATTTCGTGAATTCCGCGAATTACATCAATTCCGTGAATTTTGTAAATCCCTTCAATTACATGAATTCCGCGAATTCCCGGAACTCCTCAAAATCCATGAACTTCTTTAATTTCATTACATAATTCCGTGAATTTTCATGAATGCTATAAATTTCCGCAATTTCCTTTAATTCCATCAATTTCGCAAATTCCGTGACTTTCTTGAATTTCTTTGATTCCTTGAATTCCATGAACTCCGTAAATTCCATAAATTTGGTGAATTCCTTGAATTCCGTGACTTCTGTAAAATTTCATTAATTCCGCCAATTTCTTCAAGTCCATGAATTTCGTGAATTCTGTAAATGTCATGAATTCCGTGAATTTCATGAATTTTGTGAATTTTATGAATTCCGTGGATTCCTTGAATTCACAATACACAATAGGGTGGCTCAAAAATGCATTTTTTTAGAGGGCAAAGCTACTCGCCCCCCCCCCCGCTCATTTCATTCTAAATCCGAAAAAGAAATTCAGTCATTTATTTAAAAAAATTTTTTTTACATTCTCATCCTAATGAGAACGTATTAGTTTTATGTAAAATTTCACTTTGTCGGTTTTCATAAAATCTTCACGATTCGAGACTCCCTGAGTCAGAAAAAACTATTTTTACGAAGGTGTTTGTCTGTCTGTAGTCTCTCGTCGTTAGTCTGTAGTTTGTATACTGTAGGCACGATAAGTTTCAAAAAATTGATCAGATTGGATTCTGCTTTAGCACAATTTTTTAAGGCCTACAAAAGAAAGAACAGTTTCATAAACCAGCTATTTTTGATAAAAATTCAAAAGGTGAGCCCATTGTCAAAATTTTTGGAACCACATTTTTTCAAGATTTTGAAATTCTATGTACGTTTATGCATAGTACTCAGAAACTTAAATAATTTATCTCTACGACTTTTTCTATAAAAAGAAAACTATTAGAGTTAAAGCATTTTCAAAATAAAAACTAAAAAAAAATGAACATTTTAAGCCAAACAACGCATGATTTGAAAAAAAGTCAAGAGGAACCTATATAAGTTCCTTTATCGGACCCTATATAGGTTCCTGTATTAGACCCTATGCACATGCGCAGTAGTTTATCCTTAATCGTAAAAAACAAAATTTATAATAAAAAACATTTATAAGAACAAGGAAATAAGAATTAGTATGATTCAATTTTTATGCACATTATGAATTGTAATGATAAAAATTTATTTAAATGATACATGGTTCAGCGCAGCTTAGAATATAATTTAAAGCAAAATAAGAAACAAATATTAAAATAATCATTGTTATGTAAAGTTCCCCACCTGGGTCCATTAGTGGCCAAGGTATTTTGTTTCAGGCGTCATTCACTCTACTGACACTCTTTGTATCAACTATTTGCCGCCATACTTTCCTGTCCTGGCATACTTCTCTAGCTTCTTTTCTGTCCATGCATTTTTTCATGCAGGCTCTCGTGTTTCCGTGACTTCTTATGTCTCTTCTAACTAGGGTCTCATTCACACATTCTAACCGTTCTTTCCGCGGTCTATCTCTGGGCACGCTGCCATTTCCTTTACCTTGATACACTTGTTTCGTTAGTCGTTCATTTGGCATTCTCTCAACATGTCCGAACCATCTTAATCGATTTCTTTCCCATGTATCTACTAGCGTCTCTTCTGCAACACATTCTTTTAGAATTATCTCGTTACTTACTTTGTCTATCAGCGTTTTCCCGCATATTATGCGCAAGAATCTCATGTCAATTGCGTTAATTTTACTCTTATATTTTTCTTGATAAGTCCATGTCTCGCTATCGTATAGTACAGTCGGTACAAATATAGAATTATGTATCGCTATTTTAGCTTTATTTGATATATTTTTACTTCTGATAAGGGGACCTGCTCTACCAATAACTTTCTTACCTTCATTTATTCGCCTATCTAATTCCTCATCTACTATCTTCTACTATCTATCTAGTATCTTCCCGTCCCTAGTAAATAAGCTAACAAGGTATACGAACTTATCAACTTGTTCAATTCTCTCATCATTTAATAAAATATTGCAGAGTGTTTTCTCACTCTTTCCTTCGAACACCATAGTTTTTGTTTTATTTGCGTTAATTTTGAGGCCCATGTTCTTCATGCTTGCATCTAGTTTATTCAACATTCTTTGTAAGTCTTCGATAGACTCTGCCATAACAACCTTATCATCTGCGAACACTAACCCACGTACCCTTACTGTTTCGAGATCCACACCCTCTTCGACGAAGAGAGCCATTTTTAAACACTTGTCCATAAATAATATAAATAATTATGAAGACATAAGGCATCCTTGTTAAACTCCTTGAATAATATCGAAACAGTCACTCAGTTTTCCATTCACTCTTACACTCGCTTTGCTACCTGTATATATTGTTTTTATAGCTTGTTGGATCCATCCATTGACTCCATACTCTTTCAGAACTTCCCAAAGTTTACTTCTATCTACCTTGTCAAAAGCTTTTTCTAGGTCAACAAATGCACAGAAAACTTTTTTTCCTACTCTCAAACTTTTTTCTGTTATTTGCCTTAAGCTAAATATTTGATCCGTACATGACCTTCCTGGCATAAACCCACTTTGGACTTCCCAAATCTTTGCTTCTATTATTTTCATTACCCTATGAATAAGTATTTTTGAATATATTTTACTTACGGTGCTTAATAAGTTAATCCCTCTGTAATTATTGCACTTGCTTTTATCTCCATTTCTCTTGTATGTTGGTACGATAATGGCTTTTTTCCAATCGTCTGGGACGTCTCCCATCTCGGAACATAAATTTATCAATTCGCACAGTCTATGTGGTGCACACGCGCCACCGTGTTTAAGCATTTCAGCGTTTATACCATCTACCCTGGCAGCCTTACCGTTTTTCAAATTCCTAATTATACCCCTAACCTCAGTGACACATACTTTTTCAATTGAGTTTTCCATCGCATCGTGTTCAACATCGCAGTTGTGGTGTCCTATAGCTTCATCTCCGAATTGTCTCCTAAAATAGTCTCTGAAAGCCTCTAGTATTCCGTCTGCATCATATACCATTTCCCCCTACTATTTCTCATGTTGACAATTTCTGTACTTTTATTTCCTTCCATTTTTTTATAAAGTAGTTTCCTGCTTCCTTCAAAGTCATTTTGTATTTTTATCTCTTTTTCTCCTCTAATTGTATCTTTAGTTTCTTTAATTAATCGTTTAAGTATCCTGGTTTCGCGTCTAAAATCATTTCTACGTCTATTTCTTTCCCCATTTCTAAGACCTGCGATGTTCAAAGTTCTCTTGTACGCTTTTCTTTTTGCTTTTTGGGCAGCCTGAATTTCATCATTCCACCACGGATCACCAGAAATTCTTCCTACAACTGCGGTACCACATACTTTGATCGTAAATCTAACAAGGATATTCCGTAACATTGTCCAGGCGCCCTCTATATCTTTGTTTTTTATACGGTCCTCCCATGTTGCCCTATCTATGCTTTCGATTATCTTATTTTGGAAATCTATTCGCACATCCGGTTTCTGTAGGTTCTCAATTTTGATTCACTTTTCTCTCCACCCCCGACCTAAGTTAATTTTTGAGATTAGAAGGTAATGATCAGTATTGCATTCAGGACCCCTCATGACCCTTATATCTTTGACTAACTCTCTTAGTCTTTCATCCGCCAAAAAAAACAAAGTCTATTATACTGAGGCTATTTCCTTTAGACCAGTCGTACATGTGGATTATTTTATGCCTAAACCAAGAATTTGTAATAAACATACGCCTTTCTAAGCATAGACCAACTAGTTTATCTCCGTTATAGTTTCTTCTTAGATCCCCAAAATTACCTAATACTCTTTCTGTATCCTGATTTTGGATTCCCATCCAACCGTTCATGTCTCCTAGTAGAATTATTCTTTCCCCATGTTCGCAGATGTTTATTGTGTCATTTAAAGTGTCCCAGAAGGCGTCTTTTACTTCTCTAGGATCACTATCAACCGGCGCGTAGCATGCTATGATAAATAGTCTTCTGATTCCTACTTCCATTCTAGCCCACAGCAGTCTGGGAGACACCAAACCATGGTCTCCGAGATGCTGCTTTGCTCTTTCATTCAAAATCAGACCTACTCCTTGTTTACCATGTGATTCACAGTCTACTCCTGATCATATTTCAAATCCGCTTTCAACACGCCGTTTTTTATGTCTTTGGTTTCGCATCCCTTTTTCTTTGTTACAGACACACATAAAATGTCTAGTTTCTTCAGGTCCATAGTTTCACGCAATTCTTTTACCTTGAGATCATTTACTCTCCTAGCATTCCAAACACCCAGTCTCCATTCGTCGCCTGAAACATGACCTTTAGATTTTCCGTGTGCATGCCTTTTGTCATTGAAAGTTCCAGTCCTTTCCGAGGCTATTTTGTAGTTTGTATTATTCATTGTTTAGATTATACACCCAACTAACACCTTTATGCAATAAGTTTATTTTCTGAGTCGCGCTGTATGTGCACTCAAACCCTCGAACTAAAGGGAATTCACAATTACAAAATTACAGTAGTGGAAGTTTTGAGTCTTAATTTTGAAAGGTTTGCGCAAGAATATGCAAAAACCCAAAGACCGAGCGCGTAGCGCGAGCTAAATACATAATCGAACGTGAAGCGCCAGATAAATACATCATCGGGCGCGAAGCGCAAGAAGCATCAGTCGCGGGTAACGGGCAGATTTTTTAATTTTAAGAGTTGCCGGTTTTTACTCAAAGCTGTCCATGTAAATTGAATGGGGAAACCCCGATTTTTTGGGTTTTTGGAATCATTTTTTAGGGTTTAAAAAAATGTGACAAGAAAGTATAGCGGCTTGTAGAGAACTATCCAATGAAGAATTTCATGTATTAGGCATACGGGTTTAACACCCCTAACACACCCGCACGAGCACCTGAAAACTACCCTTAAAACAAAAAATGTCAATTCTTCATGAAATCGTCCTTTTGAGCACTGTATTCTGGTCTTTTTTTACTTCAAATGATTAATATTGGGCTAGTGGAATATTTATTATCATTGGTTAATTAATTTTTAACCATTTAAACAAATGACATTTCTTTCAATAATTTTTTTTCAAATTCGTTTTTTTCCTCAAAATTATTACTATTGGTCTAGTGAAATATTTATTAACATAAGTTTATTAATTTTTAATTATTCAAACAAATGCAATTTGTATAAATAATTTTGTTTCGAATTTGTTTTAAATAATTTTTTTCTCAAAAATTTTGTTCCTGCTAAAAATTATTACTATTAGTCTAGTGGAATATATAGTAACATTGGTTTATTAATTTTTAATTGTTTGAACAAATAGAATTTGTTTGAATGTATATATTTTTTTCAAATTTGTCTTTTACCCCCATAAATTATTACTATTGGTATACTAGAATATTTATTGATATTAGTTCATTAACTTTCAATTATTCAAACAAATCAAATTTGTTTAAATAATTTCCTTTTTAATCTTTTTCGAATAAAAATTGTTATTGGGGGTCTAGTGGAATATTTATTAATATTGGTTCATTAATTTTTGATTATGTAAACAAATTCCATTTGTTTAACAAGCTTTTTTTGGCAAAATTCATCGAACTGGCATTCTGTTATCGTTAATGACATAAATTTATTCCAAAATATTTTCTAATTGTATAAACAATAAATTAGTAAGATGTAAGATTTGAATATAAAATCAATTAATATACAGCCTTGATTATTATTATTAGTTACAAATAAATAATAATTTATAGTTTCAACAAGAGAAAAATATTGGAAAATAAATTTATGTCACTTTATGAAAATAAACTTCCCGTTCAACGAATATTTAAAGAAAAAAAACAACAGTTTTTACACAAATGGGATTTGTTTAAATAATTAAAAACTAATTAAACTATGTTATTAAATATTCCACTAGACTAATAGTAATAATTTGTATTTAAAAAAAATTTTTTTAATAAAATTAATCAAACAATGCTGATAAATATTCCACTAAAGAAATATTAATAATTTTTAATAAAAAAGTATTTTTAAAAATTTCATTAGTTTCAAACATTAAAAATTAATGAACTAATGTTAATAAATATTGCACTAGACCAATAGTCACATTTTTTCAAACCCTGAAAAAATATTCAAAAAACTAAAAAAAGCGATTTTTCCCTATGCATTTCACATGGGAAACTTCTAGTCAAAACCGACACCTGTTAAAATAAAAAAAAATCTGGCCGCTACATGGGCACATTCTCATCGCGCGCAGCTCGCTTCGCTCGCAAGTTTGAGCACGCCTTGGACGCGCAACTGTTCACTCTCGCGCTTCACACTCGATGATGTATTTATCTCGCGCTTCGCGCTCGATTGTGTATTTACCTGGCGCTACGCGCTCCGTCTTTATATTGTCTAACGTTCTTGCGCAAACCTTTTAAAATTAAGACTCAAAACATCCACCACTGCAATTTTGTGATTGTGAATTCTCTCTTGTTAAAGCTTTTTCGGCTTTAACGAACACATTCTCATCACATATCTCGTGCTTCGCACTCGATTTTGTCAAAAATGTCAACTTTTCTATATTATACACAACACTTTTAATCAAATATAATACATCTTTTATGTAACTCTGCCTGGGATTGCTTATTCAAATATTGCAAAATAAAGAGCAAATTGTATTTATCATGATTATTTTTATATTTGTTTCTAAATTTGCTTTAAAGTGTATTCTAAGCTGCGCTCAAACATATATCATTTCAGTAAATTTATATCATTAAAATTCATAATATGCATAAAAATTGAATCACAATAATTCTTGTTTCCTTTTTTTTAATAATTTTGTTTATTTTTAATATTGTTTTTTACGATTAAAGAAAAACTACTAGTGGGTTTATGCCAGGAAGGTCATGTACGGATCAAATATTTAGCTTAAGGCAAATAACAGAAAAAAGTTTGAGAGTAGGAAAAAAAGTTTACTGTGCATTTGTTACCCTAGAAAAAGCTTTTGACAAGGTAGATAGAAGTAAACTTTGGGAAGTTCTGAAAGAGTATGGAGTCAATGGATGGATCCTACAAGCTATAAAAACAATATATACAGGTAGCAAAGCGAGTGTAAGAGTGAATGGGAAACTGAGTGACTGTTTCGATATTATTCAAGGAGTTAGACAAGGATGCGTTATGTCTTCATGGTTATTTATATTATTTATGGACAATTGTTTAAGAATGACCCTCTTCGACGAAGAGGGTGTGGATCTCGAAACAGTAAGGGTACGAGGGTTAGCGTTCGCAGATGATAAGGTTGTTATGGCAGAGTCTATCGAAGACCTACAA